>NC_067223.1:6216250-6522500 GCF_019924925.1 Ctenopharyngodon idella | reverse complement strand
GGCTACAAGTGTGTTGTGGTTATCGGTCAGATCCACTTTCAACAGCATTTCTCAGAAATCGCTTACTGCACCTTTAACAACCTTAATAAGCAGTAATTAGGGGTTTATTGAGGCGGATGTTAAAGGATTAGTCCGCTTTCAAATAAAAATTTCCTGATAATTTACTCGCCCCCATGTCATCCTTTCTTCAGTCGAAAAGAAATTAAAGATACCAGACGAGGAATAAGGGTCTTATCTAGCGAAACGATCGGTCATTTTCTAAAAAAAATACAAAATTATATATGTTTTAACCATAGACGCTCGTCTTGAACTAGCTCTCTTCTTCTTCTTCTCTATTAGAATTCCGGCAGTGTAGACGCTGCTAAGTCTATTACTAATATTATATATTACTAATATTATATACTTACCCTTATTCCTCATCTGGTATCGTTTAAAGCCCTTTGAAGCTGCACTGAAACTGTAATTTTGACCTTCAACCATTTGGGGCCAATTGAAGGAGAATAAGGAGAATAATCCTGGAATGTTTTCATCAAAAACCTTAATTTCTTTTCGACTGAAGAAAGAAGGACATGGACATCTTCAATGACGTGGGGGTGAGTAAATTATCAGGAAATTTTTATTTGAAAGTGGACAAATCCTTTAATAGTGAGAATTGGACCCTAAACTAAAGTGCACCATTTTTCCTATTGTACCAAAATCGTACCAAACCGTGACCCCAAAACTGAAGTACATACCGAACCATGACTTCTGTGTACCGTTACACCCCTAATATATATATTCTTTTCCTTTTTTTGTTTCATTAAGAAATTCATAGGCACAATTTGTATTTGTCTACAAAATGTACCATTTTTTATAATATAATAAAATATAATATAATAAAGCATTTAAAGATAAGCTTTTTGATCAAAATGATTTTTAGATAAAATTGTCAAGTGTGTCCAAACTTGCGGCTAGTTATTTACCACGAAATGAATGCAAAGGATTAATTCTTTAATTTAACAGATTAGGGTTAATTTAAGATTTTTTTATAGCACCTAGAGTTAGGATTGCATGTGTCCATATGCTCTACCTAAGAGAGTGGAGCCGTCTACTGCTGTGTTGCAGCTCTGGTAGTCCAGTACGTGAAGGGAGTTGAAAGTATCGTCGCTGAGAGACTGAGAAATGTCCTCGAGAACCTCCATGTCACCAATGAGTTCTCCACAAAGAGGGCTGTCCAAAATTGGATCGCCCAGCGGGGACAAGGGACTGTACAGGCTCGGCATGTCTACCATAGCGCTGGACCACGGCAAGCTTTGAATCATTCATCAGTCTGCAAAGACAAATCAACGGCAAGAAAAGTGAAGAAAATATTGTTTCATATCTTTTAAATAACTGCAAGACACAATACCCAGATTACACTGGGATTAATGGCCACATAATTTTCATTAATGTCAGAAATCAAATATGGTGATACTCTGACTATATCTATTGTCATCAAAATTCATTTGTATATGTAAAACACTAGAAAAATAATTTTAGAGTAACTCACTGACATCAATGTAGAATTAGCAGTTGACTTATTAATAAGAAGAAACAAAAGCAGATATTTTTATTTTATTTTATACATCACTGTTTGGTTGTGATAATAACGGAGACTCAGTATCTACTTGGTATGCAAGCTGCAACCTGGGCTCTGTGAAATGCTGACTAGAAGAAGTTCCATTCAGAGCAACGCTAAACAAGAGGCAGAAGTAACGTGTTTAAGGGGGGTTGCCACGGAAACACCAGGCTCAGCGTTTTATTCAGACATGAGGGGAGCGTTTCAAAGGCTTTGGCCTGTTTCATCACGGAATGTGATCTCATTTGTCCTGCCATATGAACTTATCAAAGAGACCGACCAAAAACCAAGTGCTCTGTCGATTGAGGCGATCTCAAGATTGGGTCTAGGTCAAAAGCAGACCTTCCAGACAAAAAAAAAAAAAAAGTGTCAGTTTGAGACAAAAATGGTTTAGATTTTCCACTGAAATTGTGAGAGAGTTCCGGGGCGTTGTTATGTGGTTGCTAAGGTGCTTCGAGAGGTTGCAGGGCTGTTATTTTGATGCACTTCATTTGCTTGATAATATCACAAACACTGTGGCCAGACGTTCCAAGTGCATTGCCGCGTGGGAGATAACAATCCTATTCAAAAGAATTAACTACTCAAATGGATTCAGACGCTCTTGAGGGAATTCTTATGGCCGCTCGAGGGGTCTTGCGGACAACGGTTCAAATGGCATTCCACTCAACATTTTAATTTCTTACAGCAGTGACATGG
This sequence comes from Ctenopharyngodon idella, assembly GCF_019924925.1. Classification (NCBI taxonomy): domain Eukaryota; kingdom Metazoa; phylum Chordata; class Actinopteri; order Cypriniformes; family Xenocyprididae; genus Ctenopharyngodon; species Ctenopharyngodon idella. The sequence goes on along the minus strand of NC_067223.1, from coordinate 6,520,207 downwards.
AGAAGGCTAACCAATGCCAGACTTGGCATTCGAGCACTTTTGCAATGTATCACTTTCTTTTTCTTTTTGGAAAGACTAACAATATACTTTACCTTCAAGTGACAAACACAGCTAGTCTAAAATTAACTGCTGGTGCTGACAAAATTCTGCACTAACATCGACTACCGATGGTAGACAAGCTGTTTCTACCGCTGTCATAAATCAGGGCTTGGCAGACAAGCCGAGTTTCCAGCTCTGTCTGCGAGGGGAAGCCGTCCAGCTTTCTAAAGTTATACCTGATCTCTCCGCTCTGTAGATTTGCCCGAAGCAGAACAGCAAAAATCTTACCCAGCTGTTTGTCTCCAGCTGTTGAGGCTTTGTGAAACCTGAGCTGAGCATGGTTCTTCAGTCAACGCACGCAGCGTTCTCTCAGCCGCTGTACGACAATCATAACTGACTCACACAAAACGCACAGACAAGTGCAGCAACAAGCATTCCTATTGGAGGTACATACAGACTACTATAATGACTGCATATTAGTTAATACACTGCAAAAACAAAAAAAGGGTTTTGTCCTGTATATAAACATGCTTAAATAAACATGCTTAAGTATCCTTATAACAAGATACATTTACTTGATAATTAATACCGGATAAGTTAATAAGTTGTAATAAAATATGGTATTTAAAAAATATCTTTTTTTGGGGGGGGGGGGATATTCTTTAAATATCTTGAATTAAGATTAATACCACATTGGCAAAGTTTTTGTTTTAAGCATTAAACTCATACAGGGTTTCTGCAGGTTTGATGAAGGTAAATTTATTGACCTTTTTATGACCAAGGAAAGAAAATTAAAAGCTGCAGTACGTAAGTTTTGCCTCTTTGTCGCCATCTCTGTTCGAAACCTGCAAATGCAGTTATTTGCAGAATTATCATCTTTACGTGGGTTGTGCATCGGCAGGGCTTCTCAGTGTGGATGAATCTAATGTTTGCTGTCAGTCACCACACAAGTGTGGATACTGTACTTTGGAATCACAGATTCTGCATCTTGGCTGGTATGACTAAAATAAGAATTTTCACCGGAAAATGTCATCTGAACAAGTAAGTAACATGTCGGTCACTTTTGTTCTGACCAACTGAGAAAAAAGCATTACAATAAATCGCGCTGCCAATGATATTATTATTGTTATACTTTGTTCTCAAATTGTTAATGTTAACAACATCAGTATTGCGTGACTATGTGTATTTAGTGTGTATTAGCGTTACCTGTAGATTTCAATTTCTGTAGCCACTCTGCAGTCTGACGTCTTTTGCTTTTGACTACGAGTGAATCTCAGTTGTCACTGATGATTGTCGTTTGGACCTTTCTGGATTACAATTCGCCATCAAAATGATAAGTTTAATTATTGCAGCTGCTGTGAGAAAAGGCTGTGAATGATCTGCCATCCTCACATGATATAGCCTACTAGCTGGGACTCGTTCTTTATGTAAACAGATGTGACGTAATGACGCAAAGACGAACGGCTGCATGCTCGAATTTCCCGCAGAAACCCACCAGTACCATCCGAATTACAAAACATTAATACAAGCTTACTGTTGTGAATCGGGCTAAGGTAAAGAGATCGTTTTGAACACTGGCAGGTTATGTACTTGCTCAAAAATTGATTTTGGATCATTTTTAACCATAAAAGTTACGGACTGCAGCTTTAAGGAATAAATTGAAGTGAATACAACACGTCAATATGTTCTCTAAAGGTCTAAGGAGAAACACTACAACATTTCAAAGTTTAAAAATACTACTTCCAACAGATATCCATTACTTTTCCAATTCATTTTACAAAAAAGCTTGAATCACTCTTCTCCCAACCACTAGAATATGGACATAAGTTTTACTGTTCTTCCTCTGTGTTTTATCTTGTTTTACAAATATCTAAACATTCTTAAGTCAAGATAAATTTACTGGAGAGGCAAATTTTTTTGCAGTACATGCAACATTTAATGCCATGACTGAATTTAAGACTTTCTGCTCTGATTTAAGACTCTTTTAAGGCCTTCATTTGTGTAAGGGTAAATTAAGAGTTGTTGAGACTTGTTATACTTACATTAAAAAATATTTAAGATACGTTTAAGATATATTTTCAGGGTCTATATCTTATACGCAATTAAAGCTAATTTTATTTACTAATGTTTTATTTTATTTTATTGTATTTTTAATTTTATTTTCACTGGAAAGAAGACATACATATATACATATATATATATATATATATATATAGGCACATGGATTAAGCACGTAACGCGCATTTGACTGCATTTGTGTATGTAATTGTGTATTAGGGTGTGAAACTGAGAGCAATAAGCTGAAGCTACTATATTTATTCAGTGTAAACCCAGACACTCACATGGGCACACATACACATGACTTGAACCTCATGACAACACACGGGTGCCAAGCGAAGTGTAGGAGAGATGCCAGTTTCTGCTGTAATGGAAATGTGCCCATGGAGACCAGCTGAGCCATTAACTAGAAAAACCAAACCCCATATCACACTTCCAAACTACAATATATTCCACACAAATATCTCAACCGATGCACAGGATTCAACACCTCCCTGTTCACAACACGTTATATATATTGATGTGGCGCAGATTACGAAACAAGAGCCGACTGACAACACGTATGAATGCACAAGAGGAATCCTCAACGAGTCCTATTAAACAAACGGAACAAGTAATATTTAACAAGACTGAATCACGGGACAGTTGTACAAAAACATTAAAAATGAATCAGTATTGTCTCTTATTTTCCAATATCCTTATGTAATTTTGCTGCTCAAGTAAATGTCTTTTAATTATGTTTTAGAGATTTTACCAGCAAATCTACTTTTAAATAAATTATTTTTGCAGTGCAAGGTGTGTGTTTCTCATTCTGGCTGGAGAAGGACACACAGGCACATAGCCTACGTGCTGAGGAGGAGGAGGCCTGTTGTGGAGGGTCACAGCTGACAGGACTTGGAAACCAATACAGGCTGATTTACCCCCTCCTTCCTGGTTGATCTTTACCGGCTGTCCGACTTGACCATGTAGTAACAACAATACAGCAGTTCCTGGGGGTGTTTTAGATCCACAAGAAGACAGTGAATGTCATTGTACTTTCAAAAAAACTCTCAGAAAAAGCAGTGTTTTACAGACAGGCCATATTGATCACATGTTCCCCCATCATTATTTTCACCTACACAGAACCAGCCTTGGACTCACTGCATAAGACAGACAACACACGTAAAGCAAACAGGTCTGTGTAGAAATTTCCACTACATCAGCCAAAAAGCAATGACGAAGCAAAATCTCTACGTGCCCCTTAGAGACAACAGATCTGAAGTATAAAGATTGATCTGTGACCACAGACCATATGTGAGTTTGTTTTTGAAAGAAATATTGATTGTGCACATGATAAAATGCACGTCTTCCTGACTGCATGTGCAACAGATCAGTTTGGATGCGGGTCAAGACTATTTGGCAAAAATAAAGACAGGTTAATTTGTTCAGTGTTGGTAAATAAAGGCTATTTACCAAAAAGACAAGATCAAAAGTAATGTCAAAGATATGACAGTCATATTGAATACTCAAAAATACATTAAAATGCAACTGATGCAAACATTAACTTGACTACACCTCTTCTATGATGAGAATGTTTTTAATTTCTAAATTAAAATTATTATTTTTTACATGGTGTAAAAGTATAATAACTGTCCTGATATGTAAAATAATTAAATTAAATTCTTAAAAAGAAAACCTGGTTTGATATTATTTATTTATTATTTGTTTATTCATTAATTTATTATTATTTATTCTTAGAATTTTTAAAATAATTATAGTTTGATCACCAAATCAAAGTCATGTGATGCAATTGTCTTGCAGAAACATGCAGAAAAAAATATAATCACAGAATGATATCATGGAGAGGAGCCCTGAAGACCCTCAGGATTGTGTGTCAAGGTCAATAAGTCTCTTAAATGTCCTTTTTTTTTATCTGACATTTTGAGACCTAAACCTTATTACAATATAAAATTAGTTCAGGTTGTAAAATGTCATGTGGTACGACTCCACAAAATCTTAATATTTATGAATTATTATTAATAATAAAACCTTTATCTTCAAAAACATTTAAAAACTTGAAAATAATGATCAAGATGTGTACAATCACATATATTTTTAAGTTTTTCAAAACTCGAATAACAAGAACATGCAACATGTTTTAAACTACAAAAATCAGTCTTATTTGTCAATGACTCAAATATAGCTACAACAAAGCAGCACAAATTTAGGAAAAATCATGCCAAAACAGATCCATGATCAGAAATGAGAACTACAAAACTTTACTTTTCACGAAGGCTGTGAGCAACGCTAGAGGCCTTTGTGTAAAGTAGACAGCACATTGACGAATCGTGTTCAAATCATCACCTAAGCTCAGAGGAAAGCAGAATGAAATCAGTGCTTACCAGATCACGATTCGCAGTTCTGCTCTACCAGCTGCCAATAAATACATGCACCCCTTCCAGGGCCAAAGTCCGAATCACACACACACACACACACACACACACACCCTGCATGCCTGCTTCTCTCCGTTCAGGAGTTTGCCTGACATTACACTAATAAACAGACGGTGAAGTGAACTGAATGCATCAGATAAGAGAGCCTTAATGTCTGGATTGATGCATTTATAAACAAGACAGCTGGGATTTCAACAATAGCGGGAGGAATGACTTCGTTCTACAGACCCAAGAAACATCCTGTCTGATTAGTATATTCTGCTTACAGAGAGACAGCTCAGCAATAAGTGAAGGCAGACGGCTTCACATGGACTATGAAATGCAAACATGGAGCTTAGAAGCAGGTGTATCCATGTAGGTCAGATGTTTCTCTATCCTTCAACCTGCCGATATAGTCATGGCCAAAAGTTTGTGTCTGTGTTACAACAAATTGAATATAATAATCTCTCCACAAATCTGCATTATTATCTAACCTTATAAATGATATATGATAATCAAAAGTGTTGGCAAAGCCAATGGAGTGAGATAAACTTGGCCACAGAGATAAAAGGCAGTAAAATTACTTAATTTTAAGGAAACTAATTTACAAGTTGCCTAAAAGGTATCAGGGCTTTTGTATGTACACTATATTACAGACTTCTAAGATTAAACACATTTGAATGTGAATATCAGATTATAAAGAATATAATTTAACATGTAATCATTCAATATCACTCATAAACTAACTTGATAAGCCTCAAACCCCCACACAATGACGTCAGTCACTGGGAAGATGACACGGGGCATTAAGATATATGTGTGACCCTTTTAGCAAGTTACATAACAGAACCGAACGGACAAGTCCTTGTGGCCCTGTAGTCGCAGATGTGTGGGCTACAAAAGCTGTGCTAAACTCACTTCATTGGCATTGTACATGAACTGAAAATATTACATTAAGGACATTACAGAATTATTAATTAATTAACTCTTTGAGATGGCGACAGTGAGCAAGTGCGCCTAATTTATGTAAAGAATGTCGAAAAGGGTCCCTGTAACTGCACAGCAGGGTTATAGTTATTTAAAACCATTAAAAAAAACAAAAACACTTTTGTTACTTGAAATAAAATAAACATTAACTGAAATAAAACACAAAAAACTTCAACTTTTTTTTACTTCGTTTCTCTTTTTCATGTAGTTTAACTTGTACTAAATTAGCTAAAATTTAATTTTTTTTAAAAAACTTATTTAATATTTAAAACTTAAATAACAATGAAAAAAAATCTATAGACATTAAAAAAACAAAAACTAATAAAAATGACAAAAACAAAAATGCTAAAATTTTAAATAAAAATGAATTAATATTAATAAAAACTATAATAGTATCAGCAAGTCAGCATGCCGTGGAACAGACCTTACAAATAATATTTTACATTTTAATTTAAAAATGAAAGCAATATTTTTTTAAACAAACATTTGATGGGAATATATTATATTAAATGAATTCTCTAAAGTCTTTTTAAGTTACTAGAGGGTTAAATAAAGTGTAAAAGGGTTAAGAAGTTACTAAGGAAACATGGAAACTACTTTTAAATAATATTTTGGATGACACAGCTTGAGATTCATTCTCTGTTCATTCATAATCACATTAGAATTTTAAATTCATAGATAAAATGGACTTCAATTGAATTTAACTATAAACACTATTATTTTTATGAAATTATAAATGGTAGATGAATATGCATGATTATGTTAGTTAACATTATGTGTGCAACGTTAGTGTGTTTACACTGTGGAAAAATATTCTGCAAGACACTTAAAATAATAGCACTATATCAAACAACTAGCTAACTAACCAAACAACCCGATGGCTGAATCAGCAAGCTTTAAAGACCAAGAGAGACGCTGTAAAGTTTCGCTTCGGTTCCAACAAGAGTTAAAATCTTGATAAACTGTAGCAAACGCATACGTATTGTTTTAAACAGACTATGTGATAAGAGTCTCGCTGTGAAAATAGCACAGACATGTGTTCTTATGTGAATGTTTACTTTGCTCCAGTTAAAAGCGTACGATTACAGTAATTACGGCCATAAAACCGGATAAAACATGATCATAATGTTACACAAGCGCTTTGTTTACAAGAGCTGCGCGTCTACCTCCCAATCCCAGGCCGCCATGCAGGCAGGAATAAAACACACGGGCTCTGTGACACTGCCAAATCTCAACTCGGTGGTGCGAGGGAGGCTGTAGTACTCCTCAAACGTCCTATTTAAAATTCACCGCAACCACTGCTGTCAAACAGCTCTGACACCAGCCGAGCTCGCGACAGCGCACACCCATCGACACACCTATAAATTCGACCAATCGGCGCAGGCTTTTGGAGAGAAAACCACGCCCACCGATTTAAGGTCGCGTTGCTGGGCAACAGATCTCATTGCGAGGATGATGAAGATGATGATGGAATTATTTCATGCCTAAATAATATCTCGCCACATTAACCCTTTCATGCATAGAGGTCACTACAGTTGACAGCTATTCAAAAAGCCATTTTCTTGCATATGCATGGGTTTTGATAGCATAGTTGCACATCAACCACTACAGTGGACCAACCCATCCTATACACTGCCATCAAGTGACAAGCCGTTGTATGTGGATTTTTTTCTCTCTCTCCAAACAAAGATGGCCGACGGCCAGAAAGAAATGCCAAGTTGCTCCGGAATATCCATCCATTCCTTCTATCCTAGGGGACTACAGGTAAAATAAAAAAAAGGTTGTAACATCAAGTAAGCAGTCATATCATTGTTAAAATTTCCAAGTATTGATTTTAGATTGAAAGGAAATTCTGATTAATCACCTGTCCACTAAATAGGATATCATGCATCACTATATTTCAGCTACAATTCATACTATTACTGTGACTGTTGTTCTTGAAAATATTTCATCTGCAGAAACTTTTTTTTGGCTGTAAATATATATATATATATATATATATATATATATATATATATATATATATATATATATATATATATATTTACAGCCAAAAAAAAGTTATATATATATATATATATATATATATATATATATATTGTTATTATAATGTAATTTGCAGTTACTTCAAAAAGTAATGTGATTATGTAATGTGTTACTTGCAATGATTTACTCCTTACATCAAAAAGTAATCGGATTACATAATGCACTTGTAATGCTTTACTCGTTACATCAAAATGTAATCTGATTACATAATGCTTGTTACTTGTAATGCATTACTCCCAGCACTGCTCATTTCAGACGAGATTAAAAACACCTGATTGCTAGTTTTTCCACAGTCTGAAAACATCAATAGATTTCAGTCTGAGGTTTTCTCAGAGAGCTATGGTAGAAGTTTGTTGCTTTTGTGAACATAATCAGAATTATCAGCTAATACAGGTAAATCGACATACTCTGGTAGACTGGAGGGAGCGTGAGTGTTTTCTACATAGTTTTGAGTTGGGTTTCCATGGAGTTGTACCTCTACCGATTGTAGAGATCTTTGATGGAATCACGTCCTCATGTTCTGATATAAAAGACATGCGAAATTCTACTTGTATGAAGGTCTTCGTCTGCTGGTCAAAAGGGAACAAACTTAATTGTGTTTGCAATAATGTAAGCTGTATTATATTTTGTACATATTTTGTGTGCATATATATATATATATATATATATATATATATATTATAGCTATCACATGATTTTATTAATTTTTTTAAATACACAGTATTACTGTGTTATTACTGTATTACGTTTAATACAGTATCTTTTTAGTTAAAAACAAAAACGCATACTGTCTACTCAATTGATCATTCTAAAATCTCTCTGAAAAATGTGTAAAAAAAAATAAAAAATTAATTCTTGTTTTTCACGCCCTAAGAGCAATAAAAACAGGGGGGGGGGCTAATCCTGACCGAAGCTGTCATAATTAATGCATGAAAGGGTTAATTAAAATATTATGACGCATAACAATAAAGAGGCTTTACCTTTGGTGTCCAATTTACTTTGTTGGTTATAGGGACACTATAATGCACCTCTGCTGCCACCTACTGGTGATATTCTAAAATCAATCACAGATGTTATAATCTGTAAATTTAAATAGATATTTTTACTCTGTTTATTAGCCTAAGGGCTTTTTAATCTTTTAGATGCCACAAACCCTTAAATATGATCATTCTGGTGCAAGGGACCCCCAAAATGAAAGTGCAGCCATGTTTTCATGCATAAAGTTACCAAATTATATATTTTTTTCCTACTCACTACTGTACTGTTAGATACACATTTACATATTTTTTTGTATTGTATTTATTTTAATCTATTTATTTAGTTCAATCTTATTTTATTTTAATTATTATTTACTGTTTTTCTCTAAACTTCCCCCTGTCACAATTTTCTGACGTATTTATTCATTCATTGATATTTTTCATCCATTTGTAGGTAATTTTATGTATTTTAAATTCATTTAAAGCCAAATCCCAATTTTATTACATAGGGGCTTACCATAATTCTATTGGGTTATTTAATAGTGTCTTTGTAAAGAGACGCACAAAAAAGCTCTGGAGGTCTGAAAGGGTAAAAACTAAGGCAGTCACAGGGGAATAATATTAAACCCTTATCCTCTGTGGATTACTCTAATGTGCATAACAAAGTAGTTTTGTAACAACAATGCTGTTGCACTCCCCCAGGTAATGCTGCCGAAATAAGCATGCATAACACCTGTTTCCAAAGAAGCAAAACTTTTTCAAGGTGACATGGCTATCACATTCTGACCTTTCTTGCTGATACTCCTCTCCTGTGAGTGCCAGTCTAGGGGCGCTCCTGTGGAGATCTGCCAGCCAGTGCCCATAAATTGTGCAGCAGTGAAAGGTCAGCCTGCCTACAGCCCTGTAGCTGTTAACATCGGCTAATGGCCGTCTGGAGCCATGGCCATGTTTTATTTACAATACAAGCTACCCTGGCAGAAGCACTCTGCCTGGCTCTGCATTGCATCTTTAATAATAAACAAATGAAATAATACAATGCTGTGGTCTCATTACATCCTTGTGCAGGAGACAGGAGATACTCTTCATTCATGCCCACCTGTCACTGGATGATGGGAAATGTGATCTTATAGGGACAGTTCATTCAAAAATGACATTTCTGTCATTTCACCCTCATGACATTCCAAACCTATATGACTTTCTTTTTATTATAGAACACAAAAGGAGACTTGGAAGAATACTCTTTTCAGTACAATAAAAGTGAATGCTGACTGGTGCTTCCGAGCCTCAAACAGAACGTAAATGTGCCATAAATCTAGTCCATACCACCTTTACTTCATTATACTGAAAAGAACGGCAGGGGATATTCTTCAAAAATGCACCTTTAGTGTTCCAGAAAGACATCACACTGGTTTGGAGAAACATGAGTTTAGTAAATGTCAGAATGTTAATTTTTGAGTGAACTATTCCGTTAACTCATAATAGAGTTTCATTACAAGATTATTTTGACGTATCCTTCAGAAACGTCAATATCATGCTTGAGGCAAAGAAAAAAAAAAAAAAAAAAAATCAGGCAAACTTTGAAATATCAAACGTTTTATTCCAGTTTGAAGTATTACACATGTGTGATGTAAATGCTCATGCACCTATAAGTGGCAAGATCATCATAAGTAGAAGCTTGGAAGACCAAGACAATTAAGAAAAGCGAAAGAAATCACTCTTCTAAGAGTGTATGAACGGTGTTTGGCGACGTTTTGCTGCCCTTCAGGGAAGGCAGTAGGTTGTATAGTTATCTCCTGATGGGGTAAAAACACAACCCTGAAACCACACAACCTACTACCTCACCCTGTACGAACATCACTGCTGAATATTCCATGACAAAACAGTGACACATTTTTTCACATTTTGTAGCTCTTATTAGCTTTGAACCCATCCCATATACATGCAAGCTGACAGTTGAGCCTTTTTTCTTCAACAAATTCTACACTGATATTTTGTCCAATCAAAGTCAATCGTGACTTTGATGTAACTAATGGCTATTGGCTATTTAATGAAAAGGGACAAGCGCTTCAATATGCCCACTTCAAACATTCTGATTCAAGAGGAAATATGCCAATACAGGAAAGAAAAAAAGATTTCATGTCTGTCATTTAAAATTATTTGTACTTTTTCTTTTAATTGCCACTATTGTTATCATTACTATCAGGTTATACTGTCCTCTTTATGGATTCACCGCAACTCAAACTCAAATGCATGCATTATAATGTATCAAACCGGCATTAATGTGTACCTAATACAAAGTTGTTGTTTTTTTGGTAACGCTGACAGTATGGAATGAAACATGTTTTAAAATTCTTTTTAAGCTTGCATCAAGCATGTCTTTAATAAACACACAATGTTGGATCCTGGAAATGTGTCATTTCTTCCTTCCTGTTGGCGTCCTCCGACATGTTCCGAAGTGATGGCACTACGGTCACTTCGGGAAAGACAGTAAGTTGTATAGTTATCTGACAGCAAGGGTTAAACCCTCAAACTATACAACCTACTACCTCACCCCAAACGACAGTCTCTCCTTCCTCTTCCTGCAACGGAGCTTCCATTTCCTGTTTACCTTCCTGTTTTCTAAAATCTAATGTCAAACAAACCCCATGTAACTGACAGCATTAGGTGGTACTGTGCATCAGCTGATGTAAGACACTAAAATGCTCACTTATACCTAAAAGACACAAAAACTCTTTGCTGTGCACTAAATACACCCCCTATCACCTCTTTATCTCCAAAGCTTCAGTCTGGGATCCTTCAAAACCATCAAGGCCACCAACATGAGAAAGGTAGATAGTCACCTTCCGGGTTTGCCATCTGTGAAAGGACGAGAGAGAGAGAGAGAGAGAGAGAGAGAGAGAGAGAGAGAAAGGATTACTCAAGCACAAAATTCACATACTCAAGTCACTACATCAGCTCCATGTCCTGTTTGACTTGAATCATCTGTTGTGCTGCTGTGTGTGTCTGTCTACTGCTGACCCTGACAGTATACAGGGGTGGATGAGAGGATCAGGACAGGGGTGTTTGGGAACTGGTGTGTGTGTGGTCAGAGCGAGGAAGGTTCAGCGTGGGTGAGTAAGGCTGTGGGTAGCAGTATGGTTTACCTCAGACAAGGGGGAGGCACACACACACTGCTGACTCACACAAGCCACGAACCTCACAAGGGTGAGTGGTTACACACACTCACACACACATACTCAAATTAAGATATTGAGATAAAAGATATTAATACTCGTTTTCTTACCCTTTGGCAAATAGCTTCTTGTTTAAACCTCACAATTTTTGGTTAGATTTACTTGAGAAATTTGCCAATAAGAAAAATAAAGAAAATTTTAGGCATGTACTCTGAAAAATAGTCTTAAAATTAAAGTAAATTTATATTGTTTTAATGATGTTTTTAATTTTTGCAGTGTGTTAAAAACTTCAAACAAAGAAAAAATAAAGTGTAAAATTAAGAAAAATGTAAAGTTCAGCACAATTTCTAGGTCATTAATCAAATTTGACATTGATCACATGAATATTTGTTTAGACGGTCAGATTTCATTCGATTAAAACCTCAAGATGCTCTTTGGATCATCACAAATCATGCTGGAGAACATGATCAACAGATTTTAAACAAAAATGTGGAGTTCATGCATCTGTCAAGATAGACAAAAAAAGAATACTAAAACCTTTTACTGTTTTTTACTTGTGTTTTGTCAACATGATGATATATTTTGTAATGTGACATTTTCTATGAAATAAAAAGCAACGATACAACCATTTTCACCAGTAGTCTTTGATTTTGATCTCTATTTTTTCTCAAACATTCGTAACCCCTCGCACAACTACATGAATTGACCTACTGTCATTGGAACAGTTACACCTCACCGTATCTCATGATTAAAGTGTAAACCTGTTCAATGGCCTTCACTTTTTTTACGAGAAATAGAGCAACTGACAGCAGACATCTCCGCACCTGCTATACTTCAGCTAATGATGGTTCAAAACCACCAAGGCCATTTACGCACATTCGATTACTAACATCATTAAGAACCTTATGGGATTATTAAAAAACGTTGCTACTGATAAAAGCAGGCAGGTTGTAATTTACATTAGTGGTGAAACAATCCATAGATCGTTAAGCTCTTGAATTACGGGTACTCTTGAAAGCTTGTGGAGTAGTTAACAACCATAAGGTGGCGCTGTACACCAGAGACTGGAGCCATATTTCTTCAGAGTAAAAGAGCCGTTCAGCGACAATAGGCCCATTATACCGAGCTGCTAAACACAGTGATTCTTATTTCCTTCAATCACCATCTGATAAACTTTGTTTATATCCATATTTGCTTTGCATCAATACTGCAGGTAAAAAGTTAAAAGACGAGAAACCTGTCGCACGATCTTTGAAGCAACATTTTATTTGTTACATGATTTAAGAACTGGCTGTTTTATCGCTCCCGAAGCAAAGCCATCTTCTGTGTTTGTATTATATGTCTGTTCAAACAAAATCACAGAAAGAAAAAAAAAAAAAAAGACCTCATGTGACTTGCTGGAGGGGGAGAGATATCCCAGACTGATTACGACAGAGCGTGAATACAATGTTTGTAATGGACTTTGAGCTTGAACTTTAAACCACAGATTACACAAGTGATCGGTATCATAATATTATTCTCCTTTTCTGGGTAGGCCATGACTTCTTGTACTTTTTTGTTGCAATTATGAAAAATAAGAGGTAAACTTTAATTAGTTTTGATAGAAAAACCTAAAAACAGTTAATATGAATTTCAGTGAGCCATAAAGCTAAATCTATCACAATCACACAACAGCCTTTGCTAAGACCGCTAGCGGCTCTTGGTCTCAAGACTTGCCCATGACATCATCTTAGTGTTGAACAATTACTCAGCTCCACCCCACCTTTTGTCACCTGCCAATCATGTCTGGCTCCTATTGTGCCCATGGGAAACAAGTTAGTTGAGTATTGCTATCCCTAAATGACCCCACAGTCCTTCCTTCTGTCCTTTTCACTTCACTTCCTTGTCTATAAGAGTTTACTGGCTGAAGGATCTTAATTGTAAAGAAAATGTAGAAGAACATGCCTGTCTACTTCTGCCATCATAACCAATTACTAAAAAGACGTTTAGTGGTTAAAAATTATGTATACAGATTCATTTAAAAACTTTTCTTTTGTATTCAGTGGTCATACTTTTTTTTTTGTAATTTATGTACTACGTAAATTAGATATGGACACTACACTTTGCTGTGGGTCTGCCATACAATTCAGGTGAGACATTTAATGAATAAAAATATAAATCTAAAATGTGAAAATTTGAAAAATACTAAAAAAGGATACATTTGTCTTTCATCCATTTTCAGGTTAAAATTAAATAGATCTCATGGTATTTAATTAACACAAAATTGTTATCAATACGGCAAACAACATTTCTAATATTTTGAAGACATCTGTGTGCATTTTTTTCCAAAAGAAAGAAATTTTAAAGTAATAAAAATATAAGCACCTCAACATAGTCAACACATAATCACTTCAACTTACTGCTTTAAAAACTATATCTCAAACTCTCTAAGAACTTATTTTAATTCTTCTGAATAGTATCGAATTAAATTGTCTTTAGTTTAATGTCAATATTCAAGGGAAAGAACCATTTCCAAATTAAGCTGACTAATTAAAATGAAACACTAATGTTTTCTGCATGACCCCCCATCCCCCCACCCCAAAAAACAAACAAACAAACAAACAAACAAACGCAGGAACAAATACATGTTTTCATTAAAACATTTTAAAATACTGGAGACAAACACACACCTGTATGCTAGTGTCCATCAGCTTTTCTGCTAGAAAATTACAAGAAAATGTAAAAAAGTACACAAACATAATTTATATTTTCTATATATGAAAAAATAAAAAGGTGTGCTATTTAATAATTATACATTCATACTGCATTCGGATGATCATTACACAACTGCATTTGCATCAGTATTGCATTTTATGTAGCTGAGCTGAAATTCCATACAGCCTTTAGAAAGAAAAAACAAACAAGTGATCAAGGTTTTGGATAAAAAAAAAAAAAAAAAAAAAAAGTGAATTAAACTGACCGTTAAAATTACTTGAAAAACAAAACATTAAAATATTTAAGTGACGTTTATCAGAATCTATAAGGCTTCTAATTGTTTCGATCACATCCTGCAATAAATTCCACCCATGGAACAGAACTTCATCCAAATCAACTAATTATCAATTCACAGTGTGTAGCTGCTAAAATACACCTCTAAACAGAATGAAGGAGACATCTTTAGTCTAGACTGTGTGTGTGTGAGAGTACACAAGTATCTTTTGAAAAGGGTGGGGGTGGGGGGGGTCTACACCCTTAACTATTACAGACACACACACACTGAGGCGTGGGAACTCTATTCAGGGCTGAATCAGAGGTCTATTATGGAGCACATGGCAGCAAGTGTGTCTGGGTGTGTGTGAGAGAGTGTGTGTACGTCTGTACGTGACAGCGAGGGCGGGTGTCTCAGTTAGTGCACACATGCTCGCTGCTCTTCGGCATGTCTGGGAATGCCTTGCCACAGCTTGACATACAAGCATTTCTATTTTCACTGCAAAATTTTATAAAAAAAAGATCCTATGCAAGTACATTTCAAAAAATCCTAATCTTTAAAACGGTAATTTTCAGTTAATTTTTAAGACTAAATGTTTCATCTTTATTTACAGTTTAAATTTGTGTTAAAAACACATACATGTTCTCACACACACACACACACACACACACAAAAGAAAAATCTATAGTACAAATGACTAAAAGGGGTAAGTTTATCCTGAAAATCTCCTTTCCTACGCCAACCCCCTCTTCATTCTTTAGATGATGCCACCTGCTCTGTTCTTTACACTATACATCATCTCTGGAACACTCCATTCACAACCAAAAAAGGGGTGGGGGAGGGCACTGCCAACCCAATGTGCATTTTCTGTGCCAACACACTTCATCAGCACTGCCCCTGGCGTTCTCACTCGTGCTACTAAACAGCCTGCTATGAGCCAAAATCATTCGTTTGAACCAAGAAACACAACTGTTTACTTTTATGCCTGTAAATCCTACATGATATGCATTAATCAAACACAATGCTATTTTATGTAAAATGATCTTTAATCAACACTCAGCAATGAGCTGTTAAATTCTGAAATCTCAGTGACTCTAAACTATTATTCAATTTTTAAAGGGCCTTAAGACAGTTTTTTTTACGTGTGTGTGTGTGTGTGTGTGTGTGTTTGAGAGACTGTGTGTGTGTAACAGAAAAAAGAACACTGATTATTCTTTTCTAAAAACTCAAGCCTAAATTTCAAACAAAATACATCTTTACGAAATATGTTTAATCTTAAAATATTACATAAATCGTTCCGATTCAGCAAATGCCTTCTTTAAGAGTACAACTAAAAAAATGCAGGTTAAATTTTTTATAAAATCGCAAAAATTGTTTTCCGGTAAATTTAAATGAAATATGGGCAAAGTCGACATATTTAAATATGTGTAAATGTAAACAATAATATATTAGAGTCAAACTGACACAAATTTGAGTTGAATTGGCATGCCTTTGCATTTACATTAAAACTATTTAAAATAACCAAAAAAAAAAAAACAACAACAACAAAAAAAAAACTCTCATTGGAACATTTAAATAATTAACGCAAAATACTGCCACATTTCTTCTAATTTTAATGCATAACTGTGCAAACTAACCACTGACGTGGCATATAAAATGCTTTTATCCATAAGCGCGCATGTTATAATTCAATAATAATATAAAAAAGACATAAAATATTAATCGTAATGAACAGTTCATAAGATAAACGACAATGTGATAATCAAACATAAGGCCCTATGCAAATAGCTGAGGTCCATTCACTATGTTAAAGTGCTCCAGTAAACACACAACGAAGGCATCAAAAAAAAGAAAGGTTAATTCGTAAAAACCTTTTTCCGTTAACACGACTCAAAACTCTCACACCCAAAAAGTGTACCTCTTCTCAGTCACTAAAACATTAACCCCAAAACTATGCACTGTGGAAGGTCGAATACAGAGGAACATCATGTCTGTTAGGTGCTGATATGAAATGCCTTTACATACCCCTAACGCCATTTTCCTTAGGAATCATACCGTTCATAAAACGTTTTTTCTCTCCGTATAAAGCGTAAAACCAAAACAAAAATATTTCGCACGCATTCTAAAGACAAAAAAATCATTTGATTCGAGAAATACATTGGTGAAACAAAAAACAGACTAAATATGCAGAAATACCATATATAACTCAAAATTTCGCAACTTACCCCATAATATTCACATGCATCAGTAGAAACATTCTAGGACAAGTGCTGAAGGCCTTTTCTACTCACTTCACCAGTCCTGTGTTGAAGGAGAGAGCAAGGGAGAGAGAGAGAGAAGGAGAAGAAGAGGCAGTGAGCTTTCCATAGCAGGCACAAGGACCGAAGGAGGTAGGCCCGGGGGGCCAAGCCAATCCTCCCACCCTAGCTGCGTGTCCCCAGCGCTAGGCTACACGTCTGCCTGCGGTCCCCTGGTCTGGGACGACCGGGCCCCGGCCACAATAAGAGCCCGAGAGACGCGTGTGTCGGCCCATCTTGCAGTTAACAAGTCTTTGAATGAGGAATGTTAGCAAACAGACAAACAGAATGTCCGCTGCATGTTAATGTCCCAGCCAGTCCGATCGCAGCGTTGGCCCAGGCGTATGAATAATTCAGAAGCTTGAAAACCGAGCCCCCTCCCCTTTCCACCCCCCCATGACTGAAATGCCTTCAGTGGCTGAAGAGAGCCAGAGAAGTGAGAGAGTGTTGTGAGAGAGATAGAGAAGAAAAGTATTTCAAATCTTAGCTCCAAACATTTCTATTCAGCTGAACGCACGCAACCGCGCACGCACACGGTCACCACAAACTTCTTTCGTTTCATCGTGCAACATATTTCTTTCTTACGATCGAGGCATCTCTCACTCATTGCCTTTTTATGTCTTTTGTTTGGAATTGGCACCTGTCCCAGAAAAAGCTCCGACACCGCACCGCCCTCCCGCTCTCCTTTCAGAGAGAGGGAAAGAGCAAGAGAGAGAAAAAGAACTGTATGTGTGTGTATGAGAGAGAGAGGGCAAATAGAGAGAGAGAGAGAGAGAGAGAGAGAGAGAGAGAGAGAGAGAGAGAGAGAGAGAGGGTGGCGCTAAAGTGATAGAACTCCAGGCGCCTCCCTTCTCCGAGACACGCAACAAGCAGGGAGAATACAGCCATTTTCAAAGCTCAGCAACAGAAAGGATCCGTTAACCCCTGGCGAGGATGAGAAATGCCACACACCTTCGTCTGCTGTAAATGCACCGTTCGAAAGTGTCTCGAGGTAACGAAACCGCAAAAGAACACACCGACGAGCTTTAGGGAAGTGGCGAAAAAAGACGCGCTGGAAAAACTGAAGTGGCAGAGAAGCAGCTTGAGCCAATCGGTTGTGCTACAGGGTTAAAATCCTGCGAGTAGTAGAAATCCCTCCTTCTCTTGGCACAGACTGGGTGAAGGGGTGGGGACTGTACTGTGGAAACAGCGGTAGAGCCTTTTTTTCATTTCTATCTGCACAGAGAGAGAGAGAGAGAGAGAGAGAGAGAAAGAGAAGGAGGGAGGGAGGGAATTAGAGGAGAAGAGAGAGGGAAAACTGAAGTGGAGGGAAAAAAGTTGATGATGAAACCGAGAGGCAGTGGAGTACGTGAGCAATCTTTTTTTTGAATCATCGCTCCAGCCAGTGAGCGAGAGCTGGAGTAGGGAGGGAGGGAGGAAGAGCTGAAGAGTGGAAGGAAGCGTGACACAGACTCCGGTTCACCCGGAGAGTGCGCAGAAACATACGCTCACACCAGTTATGAACCATTCAAACACAATTTACAGAGCGTGCACACGCTTCGCTGCCAAAACCAAACTCAATCCTTGAAGCTGTCCTCTGGCTCGAATGCACTGAACAACTAAACAAGTAATCAGAAACAAGAAAGGGAAGGTAATACAAAAACCCTCAATAGTTAAAAGACGATGTGGGATTCTGGGAAGAGTAAAGTGCGTAAATGTTGGGGTGTCTTTCTACATCTGCAAACATTAACGGGACCTCCTCCCACTGCCCTGAGAAAGAGTTGAGAAGGGTGCATGGGTGAGACGGTCTGGAGGTGAAACATCTGTCGCATTTTGCAGGGAGATATCATCTGCAGTGTTCGCATACACACACACACACACACACACACACACTGCAGCCACGGCCTACCTGAGAATCTGCCCGGTGGAGGAATAGTTAGCTGAGCGCGCCACCAATAGTGTTTTCGATCTTTCAGGGTGCACCTCTGCCATGCCTCCTTTTTGAATCCAAATTCAATCGTGTGAGGCAGTCCAGTGGTGAGGATGCAGAAAACAGACTCAAGATTTCGTTATTCTGTGGCTTATTTTACCAATAATCCTTTGTGCAGCTACTGCACGCGTGCCAGTACTGTCGAGTGCAAAACTTTTTTGTGTTTAATCAATGCGCCGATTAAATACAAGTTCAAATAGACGATCTGTCTACTGCGAACAAGCCCAAAGAGAATGCAAAAACACATACCAAAACGTGCTTGTGTGGGGCCTGCGCCTGATTCTGTTCCCCCGACCGCCGGTGCAATCTCACGAACCGCTTTTCTGTGTTTAGCGAACTAAACAGTTGATAAAAGCATGCTCGTCGACCAGCGAACATGGCTGCACGGAGGGTGCTGCTGCTCATCAGGCTGTCACACACAGATACACACACACACACTGACGTGGAGGAGGGACCGAAAGCACCCGGTCCGCCCAGATTTCCCTGCCTCGTTCTCGGCCTCCTCTTTCTGGCTCCCTCATGGCACTGACCTCTCATTACACACACACATACACTCTCACACACATACATATTTGGTTCCTACATACCACACACCACACCCTCGATTCAACACCAAATCTGGGCCGAGTCGCACCCGTATTAAACCGTTACAGCTAAATCAAATTCTAATCGCCCACCCCTCTTCCTTTTTCAAGTCCGATTCCCTAATGGCAACAGGTCGTGCTCTGGCACAAGGTACGGCGCGTCCACGTCACATTGCGCCACGTCTGTCGGCCAATCACGAAGAAGGCGCGTCTCACAAGAGAAAATGTGCAACCTTCTCATTTTCTTAAACCACATTATCTATTTTATTTCTCATTCTTTGTTGCTGATTCTCAGGCGTTCATTTTCCTGCTTGTTTACTATAGGAGCTGCTAGTGGGGAGTCGGGAATTGGCGCACGTGTTGTGTTGTACATTGCATTAAAGTTCATTTGAGGATACAATTTTGGTTTTGGGTCAGCTGCCAACTCCCAAACAGTGAGCTGTTCTGTAAGGCCCCATCCTTCACAAGGCTCAGAGACTATGATCAAACGCCAATCAAAACAAACTCTTTATGGTACTTTTCAGGGCTCAACCTCAGAGCACTTTAATGCACCATCGCTGAGATCATTTTAAAAAGACTCTCATGTGATTTGAAAAGCATGCATGTGTTCTGGGGTTAAAGTTACCAAAGAGCGATAACAGCTACAGCGAGTTTCAGATCGCTGTCGTCACAAGGTTAAAAAGCACAGTGGACTGGTCACTTGCTCCAAATGTCGACATTTAATAAGTGCATTCAACACGGTTTATAGATACATAACAAAAAACTATCTTTTGTCGAGTGTTGTATCTATTGAATATCAAAAATGAAGCACAGAGAACGAAATGCTCTGCATACATTAATGCATGTCTAAAACCTTTTGGTTAAACACTGAATACTAAAATGATCATTAACCTTTTCAGACCAGAATCTGAAATTGATGTCAAATTCTCAATCTAAAATAATGAAGTAAACTTTATCACAGCATCACGGATCTTAATAACCATCTGTAGGAGCTTTCCAGTATATTTTCTTTTCCTCCCGAATGAACATCAGGGTCTCCAGCACAATCAACTAGAAAAACTTAAAAAAGCATCCGAAGGAATGTGTTGCACATGCACATCAATGAGCTGCAATTTTCCACTCATAATTATGCTTTTGTGGAGATGGCAATGAGTAAAAACTAATAACATAACATGAGCTTCTTTAACCTACAATTTTTCATCAGTGCTCTGGGAGAGCAAAAGAAAAAAAAACAAACAAAAACAAGTGTCTCAATATAAACAAAGTGACACTCCCATGAAGCAAAAAATTAATTAAAACACAACAAGACAAGCCTTGCACAGTTTACATAAGAGAGAAGCAAGAAGCGTCTCAGTCATTTTAGCCGGTGGCTTAGTTCATCAACTGAGAGTTACACTTCCACTTTAAGATATAGCAACAAGTTTAAGATCTAAAACGTCCATCAGCATCCAAGTCTCTGCAAAGGTCTAGAGTTTACATATGTATAGAGAGAAATTAATATTCAATAAAAAAAAAACATGACCAAATGGACTGAATGTGACGGCACAGTGACCAGATATAGAAGATATTCAAGCCAATTTAGCAGTATTTTGCGCCACATGACGGCAAACAAAACAACTGGGGAATTGATCAGAAAACCATAGAAAGATCTGGGGCTAGTTGCATAAACTGCTAAGACTAGTCTTACAAGTTAGTCATCAAATTTTTTTCTTACACATACATAAAACATAGATTGGTCTAATTTTATACCAAAAAGTAAGAGTGCTTGCCCCTTGGCAAACTGCTAGCTGGTCATACTAGGTCTTGTTGATGTCTATGTTTATGCAACTGGCCTCTGATTGGCCAATTTTTCTTCTCGGGACCCATAGGAAACGACATATTTTCAGACACCCTTTTCCGTCAGCGCAGAGGTAGCAATGAGCTCGCAGCAGTGGTGGTCTCTCCTGGGCCCCGTGGGCACGTGTCTACAGGGCTCCTCAATTACAGAGGTGAAATCTGAGGTCAGCCTCTGTAGAGAGAGGAACAAAGGGCACGACCCACAGGTCAGAAGTGCTAGACTGGGAGCAGGCCGGTCCCCATTGAGAGGGAGGGTGCTGTTTGCTTTGTGTAGGTAAAGAGTACTAAAACACAGACAAACAGAGATTAAGAGGTGAGCCCCTTAGGACTGTCACTCAGAGGGCCCCTCCATCAACTCCGATTAACTCCCTTGACCTCTGCCTGCCGTTAGAAGATGCTTAATGACCCTTACGGCTCGCCGCTGCACTGACAGAAACAAACTGACAGAGCGGAGCTCTGGTAATTGACTGACATCAACTGACAACATCATAATAATACATTTCTTTATAAACCATATTCAAATCTTATGCTGAATTTGGCCTTTAAATAAATGAATACATTAGGTTTTATTAAATAATTAAATAAAAGATTAAAAGCAGCAAATAACTTTAAAAAAATATTTTATTATTTGAATATTATTTATCAAAAATAAATATATAAAAATCAAATCAATTAAAAATAACTACTTTAACTCCTCACTGATATTGTCCGAAATGAAAAGTCTCTTTCAAACTATATCACACAATAATAATAACTACTATGAAATAAGAGTTATGATGGATTACATTAAGAAATATCAAAAGAAAATAATTTACTACAACATGTTTTAACTGATTCTGTGGATGTGATTCAATTTTACCACAAATATGGAAGATGCCATAATTACACACACACACACACACACACACACACACACACACACACACGCACACACACACGCACACACACGCACACACACCTTGTTCTTGTTGTTTGCCACGTGAACAACATTTATGTTTCCTTTTGTCCTGTTAGCTACTATGAGAACAACTGTTCTTCTGTTAAGTAGAAGAGTAGATGACATTTATTAATCATAAGCTACTGGTATGGTATTGTCTAAGAATTTACCATCCCTGCCCTACCAGAGCAAACTACTGCATTTTAAAAAGTCTACAATTCTATGGAAAAAACCCCCACATTTTTTCAAAATAGCTTTTTATAGGGAAGTTACAGTACTTCCATGTGAAGAAACATAAGCAACAATATCTCAGAAAGTAGAAAATAATTGTGTGTCCACGAGGAAAAAAAGTTCAAAAGCTCAATAATTCCAAATGAAATCAGTAAGGATTAACGTCAATGTTTCGGATCCATCGGGATACGACTGCATAATTTCGCAAGGGTGGGGCAGCTGTGCTACAGTAAAGGTCTGAAATCACAAAATGGAGGACAGTTAGACAACATGGCGGTCACCTCTGATAAGAGCATGCGCCTATGTCCACGCAAGCAGGATGAGGCTGTCTGCATGTAATTATACAGATATTTGTATTATAAATAAAAAGTATCATATTTTGGTGTATGAAGTCTTGATATTTTGTAACAAACAAACAAACAAAAAAAAAAAACATGCAGTGTGATCGGAATGGTTCTGCAAAAGAGTAGGCATAACCTTGAACGTGTGTGTTTGGAGTGCCAGGCCATTACACAGACGGTCAGCACTGATTCCAGAAAAAAAGGCTGCAAGGAAGAATAATTTTAAAACAAATAAATAAAATATGGCAAAAACAAATAATCAAAGAAAAAGTTACAAAAAAATCAAAAGAGAAATAAATCATGGTCTAGTCTGGGTTTGCATGCAAGTTACTTTCTGCAAGGTGTGATTTTCTATCTTACCACTACTATGATGACAATCACAAACCATTTAAAAAGACACTATTGTGAAAACAAAGGTATGAGTGTCATATTTATTATGAAATATATAGTCTCATTTAGATATATGAAAAAGAATGAGAGACATTAAAATTAGGTGTTTTGTGAGACTTTAGACAAATTTAAAGAAATAAAATCGGGGGGAAAAACACTTTTTGCAAAGATTTTTTTTTTTTTAGTTTTACACATTTAGAGAAATAAAATTTTAAAAGTGCTATGATATGAAAATTATTTTATGATACTGCAGTCTATGATCAATTGCTTTGTAGTAGTAACAATGTTGAAAAGTTGTTTCCATAACTTTCATTCAAGGGATTTATTTTTTTTTTTTTTTTTGCCTTACTGCAGATAAATTTACTGTAATTTAATAGTGTCATCACTGCCCCTGTTATTTATAACAGACAAAGCAAATAGCAAAGCAGAGCAAACGGAGATACAAAACGACCACAATATGTCAAAGGCTGAATGACATTCAAATGTTATGATGAAAAAATGGAAAAGTCTGTATGTTTTTTTTTTAAAACACATTAGTGCTATTTTATATTTATTATTTTAATATAAAAAGAGGAAACCTTTTTTAGTGTCCAAAAAAGAAACAGGACTACAGAAAACTATTGAGGCAAAACGTCAGTGTCTGGCGCAATATAATTTGACTTTCTGTCAAAAGGAAAAAGGAATGACTATATAGATTTTCCCCCACTTCTACTTTTCCTGTTTAACAGAATGATATAAAGACTGTACAATTTACAATGTACAATTCCTTGCTTGAATAATTTAACGAACAACCTGAACTTGTTTTGTCCTCCTTTTTCTTTTACAGGCAGTGGAGATTAAACAAAGCCAGAAGTTTGTTCCTATTAGCAATTATAATAATAAAATATATATATATATATTTTTTAAAAAAAGGCAGAAGCTCTTAATCTTCAGAATTAAAATATTCCTAACACACTTCAGAATCATAAGAAATAAAGCTCTGTAGGAAAAATGGGTTTAATACAGTGATGAATATGCCTGGATGGCTCTTTTTTCTCTGATTTGCTAAAAATGAGAGACATTTAAGCATTTTATTTTAAATCACTGTGTATTCTGGTTGTAGAAGTCCTAAACTGTTCCTCGATGTAAACAGATTAACAGATAAATTCAGGTAACAGGAATAATACAGCAATAAAACTATTTAACTGCTTACTTTATCTAAAACATGCAACCTTTCTTTTTGTACCGTTTTTATATTTATTTTATTAGGTGTTGTTTTCTTTATTTAATAGTATTGCAATAATACAAAAATAAACTTTATTCTAATGAATAATAATGAATATAAAACCTCTGTTAATGCATCTTAAACTCTTTCTATTTTATTTTACTTCTTTTTATTCCTATTTTTTTAAATCAGTGAAATAACATATGCTAGGATTTTAGAGATGTTAGAGATATGTCTACATTATTTAAGTGCCGTTATGTGCTTTTTTTATACTATTCAGCAACAGTAACATTAATTAGGAATGAGTTCATCATGGAGGTCTCACTTCAACCGGTAAAAAGAAATTAATTTGCCAAGAGTTTGTTTGACCTCGCTACCGTAATTTATCTGTATCCGACAGCTACAAATACAATGAAACATTTTAAAAACTACTTTACTCTAAAAGTAACTCACCTTAAAATATTCAGTCGTGTGGGGAAAAAGGGACATAGATTAAAAAAAAAAAAAAAAAAGATAGACAGGACAGACTTTCTCCGTGTCCACTTCACTCGCATGGCCGCTAACTGCCTCATGCTCGAATCTCCAGAACTTTCTGCTGAGCACTAAGTGTTTGGAGAGAGGAGCAGGATTCTGTGGCACTTTGATTAACTCTGAAACTTCCAAAATTATCAGACAGTTTCATAATAAATACACACATAAAACAGCACAAAAGACAATTAACAGGTGCACTAATTTTGAGGGGATTTTGTGCAGCTCACAAAACTAAATATATCACTTTAAGCCAAAGGGGAAAGGGCATAAACCAAAAAAGTCATTATTCTAACAAATTACTAGCAAATATTTAACCACAAATGAACTCCAGTCCAAGGGTGTACTGAAATGTGAGTTTATAAAGAATAGTGTTAAATTATCATTTACTTCTGATGCATTTAAACATTTTAAAAGTGCACAAACTGTTTCAGGCTACGTACAACAAACCTTCAATCTCTAAAACTGCATGCACAAATTAATTGCTACGTCCGTATCCAAATATTTCCCTAACACGCAGGACAGGCATCATTCAGTGCTGTTTACTCCCCCCTAAATAACCTCTGATGCATGTTAACTCTCATCTCCACTCCAAACGGCCTGTCCATTCTGGTTTGCTTCTAATAATACATTTTAACACACCAATCCTTCTTTATTTTCCTGAGAGCTGTGTCTGTGTCTGTCTGTGTGTGTGTGTGTGTGTGTGTGTGTGTGTGTGTGTGTGTGTGTGTGTGTGTGTGTGTGTGTGTGTGTGTGTCTGTGTGTGTGTCTGGTGCACGAGGGGAACGGGGACAGTTCTGGCACTTAACAAGTTCTGGCTCTTAAAAGCCAGTACAGCCTGCTTTTGCATGTGCCACGTCACTTCGTCTCCGAATGGACGAGACCTCCAGGATTTGCCCCAGCTGAGCCTTCTACACCCAGTCAACCCTCTTCCCCCACAACCGACAATGACCGGAGCGAGGGATGTGCCGGACGCAACCCCAGCGGAGCACTTTGATGGATATCGCACCCTCTGAAAGATGAAATTCTTTACATCATTTTTACATTTTTGTTATTTCCTCTCTACATTAAAGACATAAGAGAGGTATGGTTTTAATGATAGCAAGACCATGAAATAAACTTTCCAGTGTAATTTCCTTTTTTTAATTGAGCGCAGCTTTAGACTAAATTTAGTCACTATGCAGTCGTTAAATTTTAAAGCACAAACAAATCATTTGAGTCAGACTAGCATCTGATGATGGTCTTTGGTGTTATGCACTTTGGTTTTTAATTAATATACCATAAAAAAAAAATTCTAACAAATTCCTTAGTACCATGTCATCTTGAAAATAATTGAAAAATACCATCAAACGATGGCCTAGAGGACAGCTTCCTCTCTTGGGCACGACAATCTCTGTCTAGGTCATCGCAATAGTAAAGGGCCGAGAAGTAAGTATATATTATATATATATATAAAAATAATAACATCCAATTTTAAGAAGAACCACACAGAATGTGGCACTTGTCATTGCTGATGTTCAAGGACATTATCCTGGTTAAAATTCATTTTAAAAGGATGATTATAGGTCAGTGGAGGCTCATTATCGCAAACGTATTATCTTGTCATGGTTTTTCTTATTTTTTGTTCCATTAATTGTCTGCGAGTGAGTGTTCTCCCGATGGGAATCCCAACCTTTAATAGGCTGAGGTGAACATGGTGCAATATTGGCGCGGCAGCTGCAAGGCAACATCGTTTTAGTTCTAAGGCCCGTGTCGACTGAGGCCCAACAGACATGCACTCTGCTCGTCATCTACTGACAGCATTAAAGAGCCGTGTGGAATTTCTGTTTTTACTCTGAATCATAATTACATCGCAAATGGCGAGAGTGAGTGAGTTATGCTGCACTGGAACATTATCTGATTTATAGCTAAGAATTGTTTTATCCTATAATGAATCTCTAACAAGACAAATTCACTTAAATTTGATCTGGAATGGAGTAAAATAAGACTTTATTGTCCCCAGAGGGAAAATAATGGGGAAGAAATACACATTTTTTTAAAGTTCATTTATTCATTTTGCTATAAAGTTTTATGGGTGTGAGCTTATAAGACTGAAAGTCACTGTCCATTCCCTCTATGGGGGTTTCTCTACTCAGTCCGGTGCAGTTTGGTGTGGCTGGGGGGTGAGGGGCTATAGATGCCAGCGGTCATGAGCGTGCAGGCTATAACAAAAGCAGTCTTTATGTAGCATGCATGCTGATCCAGCAGCCCACGTTTTGTGCTGCAATTCACACGTCCAGCTAAGAGGGGACAAGAACGGGCCTAAGAGAGATGCAGAGATTGACTACTGCCTTCCTGCGGCCACACTAAAAACATTTCAATGGTTAGATCAAATCAAATATCTCCTTAAGGGAACAACTGCTTATTTTCAGGTTTTACAGTGCATGATATCAGACGATCATGAGTGATGTACAAATTGAACTGGAGACATTTTATTAAAAATGTAGCTTCTCAAAAAAATCTAAATGAAAGGATTTTAAAAAAAATGTAATTGTACAGTGTCATGTCTCTGATAAAGGTAAAAAGGAAAATGTAGGCTATGGCAGCACTGTGCTACTAGAAGATTTCATGTCTAAAGTACATTTGAACCACACATGCTCATGACAAAGCATTACTGCAATATTTACTATGCAAGATATATGCATTTCAAAAAATGTAGAGAAACATTATTTTGAAATTCTTTTCAAAGCAAGACATTGTAAACTAGTCTAGTTCAAATGGTGATATTAATAATAACATTTTAAAATAATCATAAAGGAATAGTTTACACAAAACTTCTGTCATTTAATCACTCTCATATTGTTATAAACATGATTTTTTTTTCTACTCTGTGAAATAAAAAAAATAATAAACTTGAAGAATGTCTATGCCACAAGCTGTCAAGCTCTAAAAAAGTCAAAATACACCACAAAACTTTTTTAGCAATGACTTTGAGGAACGGACTGAAATTTAAGTCATTATTCACTGAAATTCCTGCGGTCATCATTTAGGGTGTTTTTACACTTGAGTCCTCTTTAAAAGAACCAAACTTCTCTTCACGTTCACACCGTCCCTGTCCCTGAAAGAGGACTCAGATCCTTTTTTGGTCCACTTAAAGGATTAGTTCACTTTCAAATGAAAATTGCCCTGAGCTTTACTCACCCTCAAGCCATCCTAGGTATATATGACTTTCTTCTTTCTGATGAACACAGTCGGAGAAATGTTAATAAATATCCTGATGCATCCGAGCTTTATAATGGCAGTGAACAGGGGTCACGAGTATGAGCTGAACAAAAGTGCTTCCATCCACATCCATCCATCCATCATAAACGTGTACTCCACACGGCTCTGGGGGGTTAATAAATGCCTTCTGATGTGAAGTGATGCATGTGTGTAAAAAAAAATAAAATAAAAAAATAATTCCATATTTAACAAGTTATGAAGTAAAATATCTAGCTTCTGCCAGACCGCCTTCCGTATTCTACTTACGAAGAAAGCATAAACTGGTGTCGCGTCAATTGAATAGGGAAGGTGTAGGACGTAGCGTAAGCTTTTTGAACATATATACCTAGGATGGCTTGAAGGTGAGTAAAGCTTTGGCTAATTTTCATTTGAAAGTGAACTAATCCTTTAAGTAGGAATGTGGTCTCAGACCTCTTTGTGTTCATACTGTTGCTTTTTGGATCAGTGTTTGATGGCTGACCCTATGGCCTTCAAAATTTTATCCCATTCACTAACACTGTATATGCCTCAATAACCAGGATATTTGTTTGTAAAGATTATTATTAATATAATTATTATTATTTATTACTATTTCTATTATGTTGTAAAACAACATTTCTACAAATGCTGTTGAATGAGCTTACTCTAAGTTTATCTTTTGCACAAAAAAACTAATTTTGTTGCAATACTACATTCATATTCTTGCACTATATCACACATCTCCCTTTATAAACATTTATTTTGAATAGTTTTCCTTGAATCATGTTTTTTTTTTTTTTTTTTATTGCAGAAGGCAATAACATCAGCAAAAAAAAAAAAAAAACAATAGGACAAATACAATAAAAGAAAGATCCAAATTATATAAACTGCTTTAAATTTTCAGGTAAAGTAGGTATAACTAAAAGCAGCATTCATGTAAGAAATGGAATAATCAAATGAAAAATAAAACTGAGTATTCTTCACTGTATGAATAAACCATATACTGGTTCTACTGATTTCTTATATTAGGCTGCTGTCACTTTAAGAACTTCAGTAATGCACGGATCCAATTATACACATACATGATTTCTTTCATTCACTTAAGACAAAACCAACTGTTTACGTAAACGTTGTGTGTTTTAAGTGCAATAAGACGCTAAAGATAATTTAGTTTAGTACACGCACTGTGACAGCTGGCTTTCTATGTGTGTGCTTTAGGTATGTGCGCTCGTAAAACCATTTTAAACTGGCAAGGCACGCAGCCGCGTCTCATAGTTTGAAAGCGGTTGAAATTATAATAAACAAGTGTATGTTGTGAACAAATAATTTGCAGAGATCTGCCAGAAGAAGCAGCCATGATGAACAGCCGATTTGTACGGAGGCATCTGATGACCAAACTACATAGGAATATCGCGAACGGAAAAATCAAGTGAGCCCGGACTGATTTGTGTTCACAATGGACATTTTTAGCAAACCGTACCATTAGCTGAACCGTACCCAGACCACCTTGGTCTCGGTTCAGTTCTCTTTAAAGGGGTCTGAGATTGTTTGGAGTGTTCACATATGGGCCAAAAATCATGCGAACCGCGCTCAGACCCCTGAAAAGGACCAAGTGTGAAAACACCCTTAGTTGCACATTATTCAAAAAAGCAGTTGGGACATTCTGCTATAAAATAACTAAAGAAAAAAAGTCAAAAGATATTAGGGTGAGTAAATAATGACAGAATTTAATTTTTGGGGGGGTGATCTATTGCTTTAATTCATTTAAAGGAAAGCAACTATACTGGTACTTGTTATAAAATAAATAAATAAACAAACAGCAATTCTTCAAAAAAAAAAAAAAACAAATCAAGGGGCTCATGACACATGAGAGACTTTCTCAGTGTAAGGTGATGTTTAAGTGTCTCTCTCTGTATGAGTGCATGTATGAAGGAGTGTGACATATGGAAAGTACAGAGTTAAAGCTCTGAGGATTGGGTCATGAGCTCACTCTGGGATTAATTATGAAGACCTGGGGCTTCTGGTTCTGTCTATGTGCGCGCATCTAAGAAGCTATGTGTCAGCACTGCAGCCATTCAAACTGCTCACAAACAACAGTCCTGAATGGGCTCCATTTAATCAGGTATGCTCTGTGTTCTTCTGTTTCAGTGTGCAGACCTACAGATGCACGCATGCACGACCATGCATGGGCTAAATAAGCATGTTCAAGTGTGATAATCAAATTATTGTTGGTGTTTGCTTGAGGGTTACCAGGGGCCTCTCTTCAGTCTTATTCCCAGCTTAGAATTAATCACTCACCAGACATCTGAGGTGTTGCTACGCACACGCACACACACACGCATGCACAAACACATTCCCAGGGAGACGGGCAGAGTTTATCATGACAACCAAGGAAGGGCAAAAGAAGGTTGAGAGACAGGAGAGAAAGGAGAATAAGAGGAGAGAGGGTTCCTCTGCATGTTAGCTTGGTCTCTATTGACCTGTAAACCTTTGTGACTGGAACAAATGCAAATGGCGCTGACTTGCTCACACAAAATACTAAAGGGCTATTCAAATGAGCCACTGCCAACAATGCAACATTGGCCTACCCATGGAGCAGCCCTCGTCTGGAGCTGGGCCTTCAAACTCAACACTAACAACAGCCTAATGAAAAAAAAAAAAAAAGCAAGTCTATGAGATCCATTGGATGTTTGTTTGAAAAAAACGTGTTTTTATTTTGTTGTTTTTTGTTTACTGTGTTAGGGCCAGTTCACACAGAACGCGTTTTTGTAGTTAGAGATGTGAGACAAAAGACAGTGGTGTCTCGAGATGCTTTTTAAAAAAAAACTTTTAACTTGTTTTTAGAATGCTGTGTCATGCGCGAAACGCTGTAAAAGAGACATGAGCACAACGGTTAAACAAAAACAATGCAAAAATAGTGCAGTGGAATAGAAAAAACACATTCTGTGTGAATGGCCTCTTAGGATTTATTTATTTATTTATTTTTTGCATTTATTTTTCATATCATGATTCTCATTTAAGAATTTGCTGACTGAATGAATACAAAATATCTCTGAAGAATTTTACAACCAACCTTTTTCAGAGAAAAATATTTAATTTTTTTTTTTTTTTTTTACAATTTATGCACCTCAAATGGAATTGTGCACAAACTAATGCCATTCATTCGAACCAATGTTGCTGTGTCAGGCTCGACAGGATGCTCAAACAATGAGCAATGTTTTAATAGCATCACAGAACCAGTGTTTACACTTTTTTGTGGGGGAATCAAACATGTTTGTCCTTTTCAATCTTTGAAATATTACTTGACACAGCCATTTCAAAACTTTTTTGTCTTGACTGCTTTGTGCAGAAAACATATATGGCAATGCAATTCATTATAGAATAATAAACTGAACTGCTTAAAGCTGACACAATGGTCACTTGAATGTGGCAAGGGAGGATCTTTACAAATGAAGTGCTGGAAAGGGCTTTATTACTGGATAGGCAGGATAACGTCAATCAGGAAACGTCACAATCAACAGCTTTAGAGACAAAAGATAGCAAGTTTAAAGTTTCAAAAAACTGCTAAAACAACATTAAAAATGACATTACAAAAAAAAAAAAAGAAAAAACTATAAGCAAAGATGTGTGATATGTAAGACAAATGCCGCTGTGACAAACAACATTACTCATTTGTCAATTGTCATTATAGCCAGTGGGAAGGTAGATGATGAGCATGAACAATTTCTACAGGTCATAAAATGTCAGTCAAATAAAAAAACATATTAGTCATTGTCTGATGGTGAGCTGAGGTAAATTATTTTAAAACACCATTAGGCACAAGCAGCTCACTTGCTGATAAAACAAATTACACCTGTGCAACTTCTGAGATTTATTACATGCCAAAACCATAGACTGTAAAAAAAAAATATGGACGTAGTGTCCGTGACGTCACCCGTAGATTTCTGAAGAGCATTTTTGAAGCGAAAATGAAGCCGCTGCCATCTTAGCTGCACGTCACCGCACGTCACTCCCGGATAACTGAAAATGGGCAAAGAGGCGGGACGTGGTTGGAACTGAGGTGCCTGGTTACTGAAACCACGCCTGCCTAGCTCGACGTAATCATGTTAGCAGGCAAAGAAGCTATCTATCTAAGATACTATCTAAAATATTAATAAAGATAAGTTATATAATTTGAAAGTTCTAAATGTTTACTGTCAATCTACGGTGTCTTTTTTACGATATAGATGCTCCAGCACCAGTAATTGTAATTTGTGTCGGGTGTGCAAATAGCAACATGAAAAACCAAACGGGACTTCATACCTTTATAATGAAATAGCGATCGCGAGATGAATCCAATCTGTGGCACTTGGGTAAAATGTCCATGAGTGTCCATTGAAAAACAAAAAACAGTACTTTTTGTCCACAAAAGCGTTAAATCCATGAAATATTGATATATTATCCATTGTTTGCATCACATTTCTTCTGAATGATCTGATCTCCATCATCGTTCTTCAAGAAATTATGCAACCTGAGCAGTGTTTATGTTGTGAAACTGTATATGATGGTATATATCTCACAAACAAATGAGCCCGCGTCCAAAGTATAATTTTTCAAAATGCAGCAGTTTTTGTTATAATATCCAAGCGTGCTGTCGGACTTTTATATTCTCCTGCCATTGTTATTGTAGTAAATCTCAGGAACAAAACTTTTAGCCACGATCCAACAACGTGTGTTCTGTTTATCTTCCGCATGCGTGCACATCTACACAGACGCACATCTGTCTCGAGTCTCGACCATTAACGCAGCAAGCCATATTATTTTATAACTGTATATATTATTTTATAACTGTATAAAATAATCCCCCCCCAAAAAAAATGGAATTAGCTGAGGTAAAGTGACGGCTCACAGACAGCAGCGGCAAACCTGTCCCTCAAGTGACCACTCCCTTAATTATGCAGAACTTTAAGGCTTAATAAAATTTAAACGGACGAGTTATAAAAAAAAAATTCACCTTCCTCAGAGTTGTCATGAAGGGCAAAATTAGCTGTATAGACCAAAACCACAATTTGATCCAGGCTGTAAACATGTTTTTTTTCTGCTGTAAAGTTGGCCATTTTAACATGGGACATTGCAGTTTAAGTCACTTCCGTATTGGCTTCAAGAGAAACTGGGGAGGTTGAAATATCTCAAGGACATTGTTCTGCTCAAGCTGTATGATTTTATGACTACATAAGATATTGTCAGGAATTCTGACTCTGATAATCATCATGCAAACTAAACAGTCCATATTTGGTCTTTGTCAGTGCAAATTCTTGACTCGCTGTAGTCGGGAAGAAGTCTGGATGTTGCAATAGTTGATTTGGAAGCTTTGCCATGATAAGAAATTGATATGAAATTCCAATTCCATCAAACCGTACCTACGGAGAGCAGATGGAGCTGCTCACAGTCGCAAAGAATGACGGAGCAAAACAGATCACATGCAATTTTTCAAAGTTACAGTATTTTTAACTTGACACAGTATCTTAAAAACATGGCGCTCATGGTGCAAGATGCTGAAAAAACTGCAAGATGCTGAAAAAACAGCGTGATGTGACAAAACAGTCAAAGTCATCCGCCTGCATGTGTCAACAGATTTTAAATAATTTTCTGCAGACAAATACAACAGCACGTCTTGTGTGAACAGACTCAAAGTCTACTTTGACAAACTTAATTGCAAAAATGAAGACTGTAGGTAAGTGATAGACTTCCATTTAATTATATGGAAATAAAACAAACATATTTACATTATGTTAGAAATATATATTAATATATCAAATATATTGACTTTTTTGTGACGTCTGTTCAAAGATTAGAATGTAAGGTAATGTATTGCAATCTTCATTTGGGGGCTTTTCTCAGCAAATATTAATACATGGCATATTTTTTCAATTAATTCTATTAATTAATTCTTTATTCATACGACAGATCTAACTATTTAAATATGCGTACTATATGTGTTTGTGTGAGTGTTAATTTTGACAGCAAATTTTGATTTAGTTTTAGTCAGTCTTTTGACTAAAATACCATTTAGTTTTAGTCATATTTTAGTCATCTGAATTGTTTTAGATTAAGTCTAGTTTTAGTCGACTAAATATCGTAAGATTTTAGTTGACTAAATCTACAGTAGATTTAGTTGACTAAAATCTAATGGGTTTAGTTAAATTGTAATGCTTTAATTAAGAATTTCTCTCAAATTTCCAAACCCATATACTCTTGGAGAAAACATCTATTAAAGGGTTAGTTCACCCAAAAATGAAAATTCTGTCATTAATTACTCACCCTCTTGTCGTTCCACACCCGTAAGACCTTCTTTCACCTCCGGAACACAAATTAAGATATTTTTGATGAAATCCGAGAGAGGTATTTGACTCGTCCATAGACAGTAATATAATCAACACTTTCAAGGTCCAGAAAGGTACTAAACACATTGTTAAAACAGTCGAAATGACTGCAGTGGTTTAAGCTTAATTTTATGAAGTGGCGAGAATACTTTTTGTGCGAAAAAACAAAACAAAAATAACGACTTTATTCAACAATATCTTCTCTTCTGTGTCATTCTCATACGTTGTTTACGACCAGCACTTCCAGGTTCTACGTCAGAATGCCGACTCATTATTGGCCGGCTCCTGCATCAGCATCACACACATGCATCGTGCTGCTCACGTGATCAGCTTTGGCCAATACTGAGCCAGCATTCGGACGTAAACTCACTGTGCTTACTGCGTCAACTGTGTAAGGATAATGACATGGAAGAGAAGAGTTTGTTAAATAAAGTCGTTATTTTTGTTTTGTGTTTGCGCACAAAAAGTATTCTCGTCGCTTCATAACATTAAGGTTGAACCACTGCAGTCATTTTGACTGTTTTAACGATGTCTTTAGTACTTTTCTGGACCTTGAAAGTGGTGATTATATTGCTGTCTATGGACGAGTCATACACCTCTCAGATTTCATCAAAAATATCTTAATTTGTGTTCCGAAGATGAACGAAGGTCTTACAGGTGTGGAACGACATGATGGTGAGTAATTAATGACAGAAATTTCATTTTTGGGTGAACTAACTAACACTTTAACCTGTTAATATTCAATTCAATTCACATTTATTTGTATAGCGCTTTTTTACGATACATATCGTTTCAAAGCAGCTTTACAGAGAATGCATATCAACATTACAATTTGGAGACTGCAGTTAGCTAATAATGTAATAATTTAGGCGATTAACATACAATCACTGTTAGCAATTTAATTGGAGGTAGAAGCAAAGAGCTCCTGGAAAAATGAATTACATATTAACAATAATTAGGATTTATAGAATGTGAATGTGCGTGTTGATCCAGATGTTGCATATGAATAATATGAATATTAAAGATGGACATGCAATACAGACACAAATTTAACTGCTGTGACATATAACATTTTTATTTATCTTAAAATTAAATAAAACCATTTCTCCTAAAGAAGAAGATTTGGTCTTCTTTTCAGTTAATAATACATGTATGTATTCTTTATAACAACTTATTACTCATTAAAGCTATTAAGAGCAGTGAATGCTTTTCTCTTTTTCTTATTTTGTTTGTTTAATATAAAGGGCACAGACATGCTGCTGTCACTTTAAGACCGAATGTGCGGAATATGCACTGATGCACATCTGATAGTCTCATAACTGTTTATGTTCGCTTAAGACATAACCGACTGTGTTTACGTGAATACTCTCCAAAACAGACATTTTGACATAATGTTGAGTGTATTTGTCCATTCAGACATGAAAGAGAGCTTAATTCAGTACTCGTGCGCTGTGGTAGCTTTTGAGGTTTTTTACATTTTTGAACGTTTTATGAGGCATGCATCAAATGTATTGCAAATCATGTCCTGTCGGGTAGATCAGCACGTTACAATTCAAATGTGCGCATCATCCACCACGCAGGTTCTGACTGGATCTCTTCCCAAATCATCCCTCCCTAACATGTTTGTCTCATTTTTATTCGTTGATGAAAATGTCAATAGATTTGTGTCATAGTTTTTGTCATTCAAAACTGGTTTTTATTTAGTTATCGTCTCATTTTCGTCTGTCAAAAAATGTTGACGAAAATAATGACGAAAATCATCCGTCAATGAAACCAACACTAGTTTGTGTCTTAACTTTTATTTGTTATAAATGTAGCTACTTAAGAAAAAATAAATAAATGGACATGAAATATTGATTTGAGTTTAAATAATTTCATTATATGAGAACAAAGAGACTGGACAGAAACAACAAGACAGCACATTTATGTATGAAATTGGTTGGATGGGTCAATTATACAGTTTAGTGGTCATTATGCAAAAAAACACATTTATGAAAAAGTATTCCTAAGAGTATTACACCGTATGGATATTCTGTTTCTCCTTTTAGAGGGTACCTCAAAGAAAACTCTGCACAGACGGGAAATGACTGCAAAAACTGGGATGATCCAGCCGTGACAGTGTCATGCTGGTCATGTTTATGCCACACGTGTTACTTCTGCACAACAAACAAAAAAAAAAAACCTTTTGCTTTTTTTCAAGCTTGTGTGAGCGTGATACTCTTTGCTAGACATCAGGAACATTTCTGCAAAAATTGACATTAAGTACTAACAGAGGGAGCATCAGAACACGCAACAAAACATCTGGATGACACCTGTAAACGGCACATGACCTGAGAGTACATCCACACTGCAGGAGACAAGGAAATGGGTATAATGTGTGAAAGAGACCGTTAGATGATTGAGTGATAAAGACGGTGCATCTTCATAAACCAGCTGTTTAAAGTGTCATTCTCCTCTTTCTTTTTCTCCACTGCACAATACACGCACTGAGGATATCGAAATATGCAACGCAATCATCCTAATACTTTTTACTGCTTATCTTTACAAAGTTTGGGAGCACTGACTCTTGAGTAAATACTGGGATGTTTTGCAAAAGTAAAATCCCAAAGACAGAATGTTTTAGATCATGTCATGCTAATTTCACGCACTTCAAAATCCATGTAACAACCAACATGTCAACCTACACAGATTTAGAGAAAGACAGTCACAAAGAAGTCAAAAACCAACCCTGCAGATCAGACAACAACTTCACCACTAAGATAAATCATGTTTGATCAGTGCGGTTATGAGCACAGGCACACTGAAACGATCATTTTCATACAATCAGGATACTGCAAACCTTTCATCCCAAATCTGCCTCTAATTTCAGTCAAGCTGATGCAATGGGAGACTAACAGGTCGATCCTCATCATTTTTCTGCTCTGCCCACCATAGAAATAAGCTCTTAAAGACGTGCCCTAGATTTGAACAACCTCACTGTCTGATGAAAGATTTGATCTGCGTATGATGTTCTGAACATGTAATCGACTATCAGAACATTAAGGATTATGCAGTACGTATCATGTACATTCTAATTTGGAAAAGACATGTCTAGAATACCTGATATCTTCTTACTTCACTAAACGACCAACATGAAACGTTCACAGAAGATGAATAGAGAGGCCTCCCACACAGAATTCACATTTCAAAGAGACCACACGAACACTGCAAGCCTGCAGACTGGCTGCAATATGCACTTAAGATTGTAAAATATTCACACAGTAGTTTAAATATTTTCACATTCAAAATATTTTCAATGAAACAATACAGTTTTACTGTTTTATTTCTTAAAAGCATCTGCTAAATTAAATAAAAATGATTCATTTTAGACCAGAACTAATTTAGTTCTTTACAAAACTAGCTTGTTGTGAAAATGGCACTGCAAAATGTATGTTGATGATCACTTTAGTTTGTCAAATTGTTTCTCACCTGCATAGTCAAGCATGTCTGTCAGAGTCGTCCAAAGTCCCTGAGCCTGTGAACAACAAATCACAGCCCATTAACATTTACTTAAACTCAACGAAAAAGCACAAGCACTTTATTTCATTTCAATAACTGTCCATAAGCTCATCTGTGCTGTGAATATTCCTACAAAACCACTGTGAACAGCACAGCATTTTTTTGGGTCACGACCCGGCTCAGTTGAGCCTGGAATGTAAAACCGAACCAGAGGAAGCAGGACAGAACCCTGCAGAGGATTGTTTCATTTGCTCACAGGATTCATTAAGTCATTTTTGACTTGGGATCTCGGCTCCTGCTCACTGTAAGCCCAAAAAATAGATGTTTTCTTGGCAGGGGCTAAAAAAAAAAAAAAAAAAAAACTTAAGTTCAGCCAAAATAGACAATACAGCAGTATAAGGAGCTAAAACACATGCCAGATTGCAGAAGGGCGAATCAGAGCTGAGGCCCTGGCTTTCTCCCCCTCTCTAGAACGATCCACAGTGGAAAGAAAAGCCTTCTCCCTGTCCTCAAATGAACTCAAACATGAGCTTCCTGTTAGACCCTGGGAGGAAACACCCAGCACAGCAACCTCACACTAACAGAGGAAGGCCTTCACTGTCGAATTCTTCTCTGCCTGCGAAATTAGGTCAAGCACTTAAGAGCTCCTCGCTCATATCCACAAGTTCTCTAAAACGAACGCGCACACACGCTGACATACATAAATCACACACACGACCTCAGTTCCCTCTTGCACATGCACTCTCACAGAGGACAAGCACGCACAGAATGCGTCATCTGATGTCTCCCTGCATGACAGGTAAAACGCAACCCCGTGACTACAGAATGTGTGTCAGTCTGACTGTCCTCTGCTGCACCCTGAATCTGAGCAGCTTAGGCACATCCCCCTGTGCTCTGTAATGTTCCCGACTCCTGTCGGACATGCCGCGCTCTAACAGCTCTTCCTCACATCTGTGCAATCTTTTAGTGCCAGCTTCAGACAGGCTACAGGCTAAAAGCTCGGGACACGCCCCTGACCTCAGCTGACACTACAGGCCACTCAAATCAT
The DNA here is from genome assembly GCF_019924925.1 of Ctenopharyngodon idella. Taxonomy (NCBI): domain Eukaryota; kingdom Metazoa; phylum Chordata; class Actinopteri; order Cypriniformes; family Xenocyprididae; genus Ctenopharyngodon; species Ctenopharyngodon idella. The sequence goes on along the minus strand of NC_067223.1, from coordinate 6,481,104 downwards.
CTCAGAGAGCCGCACAAAAGCGAGGATTGATTGTGTGAATGCGCCAGGTTAGCTGAGGCGCCTACTCTCTCTGTGGTGATTGCATTTTAAATTTCAAATGATGTATGCGTTTTTCATGGGGTTAGCCGAGGTGAACCGGCTTGGATGCGGGCCAGCGAGGAGACAGATGAATTTATGACTTTGCTGGCGCAAAGGCGCGTAGGATTGTTCCCCTCTTTGTAATCTCGAAGGGCTCGGTTGGCTTTCCTCAATTATCTTTCGATTTTCAAAGTGTTTTAGCAAAAGATGCCGGTAACGAGCCATCGGCGTCATTATCAAATCGTTTCGAAAGGCCAAGCGTAATGCTTAGATTACGGTACCGCGTCCAGGTCATGTTGACACATTACATGCTTGGCCTTCGGTCTCTGCTGAAATGCAGCAAGGGAAAAAGGGGAGAGAGCGCAGAAAAACTTGAGGCCGAGCACAAAAGCAGAGGAGGGATGAAGAAAAAGTCTGAGAGAAAAAGAATATGACAATAACATATGCCAAATTTCTGTCATCTGTTGCAGAGAGTTTGGGGAGACATTCCTGTGGGATTGACAGTTTGGCGTGGCTGTAGCACCAGGGGCCAGTCATGGAAAGACACTTACAGCATGCACACACACTTTACCAAGTCAGCCAGACCTACTGAATGCGATCTGGCCTCGGTCGTGTGCTCTCAGCATCAGCCTGGCCCGATCCTTCCCGCCTCGGGTTACGAAGCTCTGTGTTCAGCGGTGGTTTGGTTATTTCCCCGACAGGAGATGTAAATGAAAAGATATTTTTGGCAAGATAAATCGAGTGCTGAGTGACAACATTAAGACAAGTGGAAACAGATTGCACAAATGACTGATGACCTTTTTCTGTTTTTTTTCCAGTTGTTTTGAAGTGCTGACATCATCAGCATTCTGAATGTCTCCTCTGTCAGAAGGTATAGAAAGGACTAGAAAAATGATTGTGGAAAAATGAAAAATACAAAGGCCCTTCGAAATAACGCATGGCATTGTTTACAGTGAGTGTTGGATCACATTAAGAGGCAAACATATGTAAAACATCTGACTAAGGGTTCATGTAAAACCTCAAAAGATACCTAAAACATCCCCATACTTAAAAAAATCTCTTCCCTCTTATTTTCTGTTTAGTTTTAGGGGGTACTTCTGTTCAAAATGCAACCAAGCAATGATAAGGACAACTAAAGCTACACATGTGAATTTCTCTAATGCAAAATTAACTCCAAACAGACTGACAACGAATTCAAAACACACATTTTACAAATAACCATGGAGAAATAAATCTGGCGGTGATAAAATTGTGCTTCCAAAATATGTTTAAATTTATGTTCCTTTTGAGTAAAAGTATAGGAAAGAGATTCTTTTTCTTGCTTATTTCAGTTTAAAAAAAAAAAAAAAAAAAAAAAAAATCAAAGCAAATTATTCACAAAAGGAAATTAGAGCATAAGCAGGCCATCATAACCTGACTTGGAAATCGCAGAGTCAGCATGACAAATCTCAAAGGACGTTGGTTAACATGTTATAGCATGTGTGTGCAACACACAGAGGTGTCTGACCAGTCACCAACCAGAAGTAATTCACAGACACATAATGAGATGCACAAATCCATGCACTTTCAAATCTATTAATAATACATTACAAAACACATACACACAGTATAGCAATATTTGCGCCTGAAAGTGTAGTTTATATTATTCCGTATGCTTCATTAATCTAAAATCTGTCTGATGTACTTGTACAACAGAAGTACAGATAATTGTAATTTCCCTTTTAGCCTATAGCAGCAGATTATTATCACATTCAATTATTTATACTGAGTTGCTCACCCTGAAAAAATGAAAAACTGTATATTTAAAGATAAAATCTTACCAGATAAAAGGTGGACGTACATTCCATCTCTGGGCTGAGTCCGAAAAAGATTTTCGCCATTTCAAGCACCACTGCAACACAGACACACAAACACACACACACAGTCTAACATTTCAGAATAAGCTCTATTCTCACTGAATGTAAAAAAATGTTTTCAACAATAGCAATATGCATTGAGGGAAATAAAACCATGTCAAATAAGTGGCATAATGTATTTAAATAACTGCATTATGATCAACAAAAAGGGGCATACTGTCTGAGGACATTGTCTGTGCATGATACAAGTCAAGGAAGTAAACTAATTATATTAGCATGGATTTTCAATACAAGTGGGACATAAAATATTCTATTTTAATAATAATTATATGAGTTGAGTTTAATTATTTAATTTCACTAAGTTGCATGACACATTGTAGACGACCTCAGTACAGTTTGAGATAGATGGGATGAAATAGTCTGTAAAAAACACATTCGTTTAGCAGAAATCTTTTAGTAAGCAAGCCCATTCATGAAGTACACATACTAGATTTATTTCTCTTTTAAATGAGAAGACCAGATCCGTCTCATGGTGCCTTCAGTAACAGAGAAGAATCTATACAAGCCCAAAAGAGAGCAGCACGATCGATTATTTGAAAAGCGTGAACAAAAACGTCTGACCATGAGAAACTGACCTCTTTTTATATGTCTAATGTGTGTACTCTATTATTCTATTCGACATGCACTAATAAAATGAACTATTCCTGGTTTAATTCATTCGAGTGCGTGCTCGACAGACATTTTACATTTGATGGCAGGAAAATAAGCTGTGAAAACTAGGCTACAGTTCAATAATGCCCCATATGCCGGCTTCGCATCATTGGCGCATACAATTTCAAGCGTAACAGCAAAATAAAAGCAAGAAAGAAAACAAAATCAACCGACGGGACCAACTACAATATGATAACGGCAAACTTACATTATTTACGTCCGCGTTTTATCCGCTTCTTAGCTTCATCTGGATCATTCGTACTCCTTTAGTTGTTGTTAGAAACGGCAAAACAAACAAACAAAAGAAACTGGACGGAAGTCGGTGAATAAACCACGACGACCGTTATTATTCAAGTTCAGGTTGAAATTTCCTGTCGCGCGTACACTTTAGCTAGGTTAACATACGACCGTTAATACAGTCAGTCCGTGAGCAAACTATCACAACCTTCCCATCTACACAAAAACATGACGACACACTGCGTCTTTTAAGGGTAGTTTGGTTTTTTTAAATGATCAAGGAGATCTGTTCATTCTCCCAACAGCCATAGAACCGGACCAACAGCCTCACACTACAGTGAACTAGATCACACAAGTTCAACTAAGGTGAACTGTGATTCACTCTCTCTCATACACACATACACACACACTCACTCTCTCTCACACACACACACACACACACGAGCGCGCGCAGCGACCGTTACACAAGAGCCAGACAGCAGCCGCTGACCTATCTAATATCAGCACTAAATAACACTGTTTACTTTTATTCACATTGGATATATAATGATGGTGGCTGTGGGCTTTTTTTTTTTTTTTTTTTTTTAAATTAACGGGCCCGTCGAGGTCGACCCGTTCGGCAGATTTACCTCAGAGACTAACAGCTCGACGAATATGCAGTCCGTTTTCAAACCGACGACAAATCTGAGGTAAAAGTTTGAACTTGAGGAGCTGGTTGTGCTTGATCTCAGAAAAAGAAACACTGTAGGTAAATAAAAGTACAGTAAATAAAAGTGTGGTTCAGGAACATCCATGATTTTTGATATTAACATTGTTTGAATAAAGAAGGTGTTAGAAATTATATTTGGTCATTTGCTGATCCCTAAAATAACTAACTACATGTTGCCTTGCCGATGTATGTAGTAAGAGTAAAATATTGTACGTACAATTTATTACAAATGCCTACATATGAAATATTTTTAAAGGCGTTTAAACATTCTGTAAAGTTTTTCATAAATGTTTGTAGGTGTCCTGGGTCTTGTAATCCGTCGTTTAACCTGTTTAATCCCAAAATGGTCCCAGGCCCAGTTAAGCGATAGTACAAGAAGTAAACTACATGCAATTTCTAAAAGGAAAAAAAAAAGGTTTAAAACAGTTTTGCTTTTTCTGTTTTCTGTTCTGTAAACAGTTGCTCAATAAGACTCAACAGAAAGTTACAAAAAAATAGGTAACAATTTATTATTATTATTATTATTATTATCTTTTTTATTATTAGGCAACTATGGAGATAATAATATGGGATTTTTTTTAACTTTTACTTTTACATTGTTTAATTTAATGTGACAATACTTCAATAAAAAGACGAAGTCTGCCATCTCAGTCAGTTGTAAAATGTGACCACAGACATATTTGCATGTTTATTATGATGATTTATATGAGACATATGAGAACAATAGACCCTTTTTAAATATTATAATTGTGGTAGCTGTATCTGTAGTAATACATGTTTTATTGGAGCTTTAACACATACTTTAAGAAGGGCAAACTGGCATAAAACAGCTCTGATCATGTGACTATTTACACCACCCATAGCACTTTCATTTATAGAACTTTGACAATTCTGTAAAAGTAATCTTTGGTCACTGTAATTTTGAAAAAGTTATTTTTTTTTTAATCACAAATGGGGGCAGGGGAGATTAAATGGGTTGAGTCAGAAGGGCTTCGGGGTATCAGGTGACTTGATGTTAAACCTGTGTGTGTGCGCGCTATCAAGGGCATTTTGAAGGGCATTTTCATCTGGTTTTTGCTAACAATGTGTGATGTAAGTCATGCATTCATTCATTCCTTATTTTTAATATAATTTCAGGCTAAACTGCAACATTAATGTTAAGAATTTGTGTCTGGATGTTCAGTAAAATGTGTTAAATGTACCTACATAAAACAACTTTAATTTAAAATGCTGCAAAATGTTAAGGAAATAACCCTTTAGATGACATTTAATATTCTAACTTACCCTTATTATTGGCTCTCAAAGACCATTAGTTAGATTTTTTTTTTACCTTTAAGTCAAGTCTGCTGTATTTGTGGCCCATAGTCAGGAATAACAATTTCACAAATGTATTTTTAAACTCAATACCTGCTCATAAGAAATTTTTTTACAAAGCCACTTAAAACAGACAGAGTACTGTTTTATCTGTCAGATACAGATGAGTTTTTTCAAACAAGGCAACATTTTTCCAATAAAAAGGGCAGCAGACCGAATAAATAATTTGTTTACTTTTTTTTTTTTTGTCTGAGTGACATTTTTAGATTTTCAAATAAATTACAAAGACGAAAAAGAAATCACATAAAAGCTTTGATCACACACACCCTTATTTAGTTATTTTTCCTTTTTGAAAGAAATGTAGGTAAAAAAAAGGGATGGGACTAACATAATTTATCAAATAACTATCATCTTTTTAACACTTAAGGAAAATATTAGTTCTCATACAGGATGGTGTTGTCAGATATGATTGCTAATATGTATTCAAGAACCAATTACCTTGCATTTTTCCCCTCTGGGTCCAAAAATCAGATTACTTTCCCTATGAATACTGGTGTCATTGCTTCACCACTCTGCCAGTGGTTAAAGTAGAAGTAGAGGAACACACTCAATGAACCCACAGGTTCATCCATACAGACACAGCTAATCAGATTAAAGGGCCGAATTGTGTCCTATGTGTGAACGCGCGTGTGTTTATGTCCTACACAAAGTGGCCTCGTGGGAATTAACAGGAGATGGTGGCAAGCAGATTATATGAAAGGGTTGTTGAGTTCACATGGCATCACATGTTTACATGAAACTTATTATTGGACCACTTTAGTCTCCAGCATTACATGCCTCTCAAATTAAATAAATAAATACATGCAAGAAAAAAAAAGAGCAGACATTAATGCCAGCAAGTGCTCCACATTTGTAAAACAGAAAGTCAAGGGAATATTTGATTATATGAAATTTAATACACACAACCTTTACGGCCTTGTGCCGGTTAAATTGCTTCCTCAGGCAGCCGATTACCTAGAAAACAGTTGGCCAGGGCGCATTTAGGTCAAACGATTCAAAATGATTACATTTGCATTTATAAGATAAAGACGGTGAATTCTCACGCCAAATAGAGTCATCATCTAACAAATTGCATGCGATCCTCTCTGACGCATGTCAATCACACTGAAACGCAGCGAGAGGCCCACTCGCGGAGCCCGCTGATGTAGAGACGTCGCTCCTGCAGTGCACCGGCTGCACCTTTTGTCTTTCAGCTAATCACAAATTCAGACCCGGCATCACTTGCATACTAAACAAGCCCAAATGCTTTGGTCATACGCAAGTCAGCTCAAGAGAAGCCTGCTGCTAATTATTTTTTGTGCCCCTTACTGAAATGTGGCACTATTCAATAGAACGAAAGGGCGTAATGATCTTCAGCGGTGCTTAATGCAGAACTTTCTCCACGCCTCACACCGCCAGTGCGTGAGTGTGTATGAGTGCATGGAGCATTGAGCCCTGGGCTGTGCTAATTTGCAATCAGACACTCTCTTTGAGTTCTGTCTCTATGCCCCCAGACAGTGTAAATGGCAGCTGAGACAAAGCTCCCATTCTCTCCGCGCAGGCCCTCATAGTTTTATTTCAGGCCAGTGCTCTCAGACAGAGGGCATTCTGGGAAAGCCAAGAGATGGCAGTGGCAAAGGGGGCGGGACACTGAGAGAGAGTGGGAGAGAGAAAGGCATGCTGCAACAGCCCCCTACCTCCCTCTACAACCGGCGTCCATGGGCACGCTGCAGTGCCACACCCACAAGACTTGCACTCTGCCAGTGTCTCGCCATTACCAGAACAAACAACAATTTTATTTTATAGTTCCAAAATTATATTGTGATTATTTAAACACTAAATAAAGAGAAAGGTTTGAATGTCTAAAATGATGCCATTGCCACTGAATGAAACATGTACTCTATCTATCTATCTATGATGTCTGTCTGTCTGTCTACTTGTCTATCTATCTATCTGTCTATCTATCTGTATGTCTGTCTCTTTCTCCTATCATCTATCTATCTATCTGTCTATCTATCTGTATGTCTGTCTCTTTCTCCTATCATCTATCTATCTATCTGTCTATCTATCTGTATGTATGTCTCTTTCTCCTATCATCTATCTATCTATCTGTCTATCTATCTGTATGTCTGTCTCTTTCTCCTATCATCTATTTATCTGTCTGTCTGTCTGTCTGTCTGTCTGTCTATCCATCCATCCAGAAATTATTTTTTATATATCTGTCTAATTATTATTATAGTGCAATGATGTCATTGCCTTGAATACAAAATCTTTCTTTCTGTAACTGTTGAAATATTGTTTTTTTTTTTTTTTTTTCCATTGTTTTGTTGTATCTATCTACAAACATTGAATTTTTTCCCTATTGTTTGTTTTTATTTATTCATTTATCTTCAAAAGTCTGGGGTCAGTATTTTTTTTTAAAGAAATTAATACTTTTATTCAGCAAGGATGCATTAAATAACAGGTAATATATTAAGTAACAGGTAAAGACATTTATTATGTTACCAAAGATTTCTATTTTAAATAAATACTGTTCTTTTGAACTTTCTATTCATCAAAGAATCTTGGGGGAAAAAATAAAGTCCAAAGTTTCCACAAAAATATTGAGCAGCACAACAACATTGATAATAATAATAATAATGTTTCTTGAGCACCAAATCACCATATTAGATGGATCATAGTAATGGCTGCTGAAAAATTCAGATTTGCCATCACAGGAAAATAACATAAAATATATTTATATTAAATTTTAAAATATATTAAAACCGAAAACAGTTATTTTAAATTAAAAAAAAATATTTCACAGTATTACTGTATTTCTAATCAAATAAATCCTTGGTGAGCATAAATGACAAAAATATTACAATATCTACACCAAACTTTTGAATGCTATTGTACATACCGAGTACTAAATTGTTGCTGAATCATTGGTTTTGGAACACATGTTACTGAAACACATGCCTGGGGTTTCAGTAATGCATGTCTTTTAGATTACTTTGTTTTCAAGAGCCAAGACAATGCCTGTCACAGCCCCGCAACCCAAGGCTACAAGTGAATGATTACCGAGAAACGAGCCATGTCCTCAGAAAGGGGTCACAGTCTCGAGGCAACAAGAGAACGATAAAACCCAGAGCACACCTATGGCTTTATCACAAAACCAGATAACATCCTTGACATATTCTCGATGCTGACACCCATTTCTTCACAGTAAATCAAGTGCCTGGAGTATAAAATTTGACTACTGGCTCGGCATGGCCTCTTTGTCTGAGGTTAAGTGAAAAACGGTGAGCCCAGTTAAGGCCGACAGCTGTGTGTATCACTTTACATTAAGAGTGATTTCTTCTGGTGTTGGCGCTTTGATATGCTGTTGGTTCAGCTCTTAAAAAGTATAGAATCCCTCAGTCTCTCTTTGACTTGACAAGCACCCCAAAGATGTTTTTTTTTTTTTTTTTTTTTTTTACAGCTGCTTATTCTGCACACCAAGCAATATAATCACATGAAACAGTTAAGAATTAGTTCATATTTGCATCATCTTGGTCCAGTTCCCAGAAACAGATTAACCTTAGTCCTATACTAAACTGCATTATCAACAGTGATTCTCCATAGAAAATCCCTTTTATTCTGAGATTAGGTTTAATCTGTGCTAGAGAAATCACACGTTTAAGACATATATCACTAAACCGTTAGCTTTGAGGCTCCGAAAGCGAGACATTCCTTCTTTTGAAGGATTTGTTCACATGTGCACGAGAGACCTTCATTTTAAAACCACAAGAAATCTATAGATTAAAATGTGGAAAACCAAGGATTCGGTTAAAATATTGAGTTTTAAAGTGGCGACCTCTGAAGTTTCCCACAGTCAGCCTGACAGCTGGTATTCGGCTCCCATCTTAATACTATGCAATTCTTGGAATGAAACAAATGCACTACACACTTTTTTGTCAATAAAAATAACTAATTATCAAATGGGAGGAACTGAATTGGTGAATGGGTTAAAATTGTCAACGAGAAAAAGGTGATCTTATTGGCGTAACTGGCGAACAACGTGGTGTGATCGAGACCTTGGTGTGACCCTGCCTGGAAAGCCTAGCACTGGCAGCGGTGTAGTGAAGTTACTGTGTGTGCTGCCCCGTCTCTCTCTGGCTCCACATGATGACAAACAGCTATTGTCACGGCATACCGCTAGAACAATTGACTTCTTATGCCTCTCACAGAGAGTCAGAAGACAGAGGCAAAAGTTTAACATTGCAACCACAATTAAATCAGAAACCTTTAGCTCAGTGGCCTGTTATAGTGAGATAGGGTTTTGTGCAAGGTGGCTGGGCGGTGGCGACAGGGTACAGAAAGTTAAAAGGCCCTAAAGATGAACTCTTTCAACAATAATGGCTCGTTTCAACCGAGCAGTACGTTATGCCCGTTTCCATTGTCAGAAGTTGTGAATGGTATCAAAATCCCGAACCGTACCATACCACTTTTTTTGGGACCCTTCCATTGGGTTACCTAGCACAGTAGTCTGGTACCTAAAGGGTGGAGCTAGACTTACTGCAGAACGTTGATTGGTTGACAGAGAATCGTCACTTGCATGTGCTACAAGGGGAATGACAACACAAGAGGCGCCATTTTTTAAATATACAGTTGCAACACAATGTCGGTGCAAAGCTTGTCTTCTTGTGACAAACAGCCACATACCGAGAAGCAAGAACAAGATCTGCTGTATGTCCTACATTGTTGTTTACTGTGTCGCTTTCTTCTTTGCACGAGAATGGCGTCGATCGCTACTTAACGGCATACACCACGCCTATCAAGTAAGGGTACTGTTGGCGGTGGAAACGCAAGCAGGTGTCATGAGAAATCAAGTCCCCCCAGGAAAGGAGACCCGATTCCTGGGGGACTTAATTTCTCACCACACCAGATCAGGGTTTACCGCCCCGAATCGTACTGTACTGTACCGCTCGGTGGAAACGAGTCATAAGACCCCTGTAGTGCTTAATCTCAAGTCTAGTCCTTGAACCCCTGAAAACCCCAGAGGTCAGCAACTAAAACAAGGGGTTAAAATTCTGCCAGGTTGTCTCCTTTAGGCTTTTCAATTCTGATTTTATGTCCACCAGTTCCAGATCAGCATAAACCAGCTTGGACCAGCATGGAAATTTATGTCTAGCTTACTCTTTTCAACAGGAACGACCGAAAATTTCACTACAGACCAGAGAATTGAGTGCACTTTGCTATTGCTCCTCCCCGTACACTCACACACACTAAATGACATCACCACACATCTGTTGTCCCAACAGGCATTCATCACATGGGTACCAAAAAGACAAGCCCTCTTTTTTTTTAGCCATACAATCTTTCCAGCTTTCCTTCTCTCTCCATCCCTCGCTTTCATTCTCTGCACTGACCTGTGGCTTATTTCTATCTCATCCTACATTCACAAGCACTTGCATTGTGGAATCGGGAAAGAACCTTCATTAGAAGTCAATTAGTCATTTAGGTGACCCTTCAGTCCACCCGTGTGATTACACACAGACCCCATCAACCAGGTCAGCACTAATAGAGTGAGGGGGGAAAAAGGCATAAAAGATTGAAGATTGGAAAATCCCAATGCTCAGCTGTCTTTCTCTAGATCTCTTGTTCTTTCAGAAGTATTTTGTTTATCTCACGTATTTCATTTTTTTTTTTTTTTAGCTGTTAATAATAATGACATCCAGTCCAAAAACATCCAAGTCAAACTTTTTTTGCCCTTTGACTCTTAAACCAAATGTCTCTGCAATAGTTTAGACATAACATTTAAATGCATCGCTACCACAAAATGATGTGCTACACATCACTAACAGTTTTTTAATAACACAATATTACAACATCCTTTGCAAAACTTAATCTCAAGCCATAATATGACAATAAATATGACAAGATCTTGCTACATTTGTAGACAATGAAAGCTGTTTGAACACCTCATGCGATGTGATTTTTACAAGCTATTCTAAAAAATGGCGGGCTTTGGGTCGGAGCCAGGCAGTCTTGATTCAGCTTTAATCGACAGTGTATAAGTTTATACTTCAGAGGGCGGGATACAAGATGGCGGGAGCAGTGAGGTGCAGTTCTCATTCTGGGCGGCAGCACAGTTCTTCATCTTTTGCGAAGAGCCAGTCGAGTAGAGCCCCCTTGTGGAGGTTCATAGAAACTGCTCTGACCGAGGATGTGGGGGGAGGTGGGTAGGTTACGCCTATGCTAAACCTAAAGTGGGGAGTTTTTACTGTGATGGGGGACAGACAGTGGATACCCTTACACCATTGATGGGTGGAAGCCTGGTCTGAAAACAGGCAGTTTAGGGGATTATTTTGTGGAGCTCTGCCTCCCTCTACTGGTATGTTTGAATATTGAACTCTCATTTAATCCTCAGATTGGATTTTTTAAATGTAACTTTTCCAAGCAAATTAATAAAATGTACTGTTTTTTTTAAGTTATAATATAATATAATATAGGGACAATTTGGGGATTATTCTAAAATATATAATTATAAAAATAAAGCAAATAATGAAAGGAACACAATATGCTGACAGTGAGTAAATATTAAACTACACTGTCACTACGCCAGCTGTTTCTGCATCTGTTTGTGGGTAGACGTACCAGCATCTGGTTTATGTTTTGAGTGAGAATAATAATAAAAAAAGAATAAATTCTGGAATAACTTATAGGAAATTGTGTGATTTACACAGACATTTATAAGCAACACATTAATGAAAATATGCAATTTTTTTCTCTTCTTTTGCTTGCATCTTTTTTCTTTCTTTTTTTTCTTTAAATATGGACTGTAATTGGGAAGACATGGCTCTAAAACATATCTCTGTACACGTGTTTACAATTTTCCTTTGTCAGCTCTGGGGATTTAGCCGAGCATCATAATCATGTGATCAAATTCAACTGCGATTTACCAACTTGTTGATCGCACGCACTTGGACTCAGAGATGTCACAGGGTGCAACAGAGAAAAAAACTATGCAGAAAGTAATTGCAGATGAAGAACTGAAACCCAACAGCCCTGAAGGGAGGTGGGGTGTATTGATGTCCACTTTCCATTCCTTGTACTACAGAACAAGAGTGCTAAACAAGCCTTTTCCGTCTCTCCAGGCATTTTTAAGGGGCTCCCAAGCAAACGGTCACTGACAAAATGCAATGAGACAAAGATATTCCCCCAAGACAAGGAAAATTGTCCTCTTTTCCCCTACAATCTTGATGAAGTAAATGAAAAGAAACAGATTCCATTGTGAAACCTTCCAAACTATGAGAGCACAGCTAAAGTGCAGTTTTGGCAAGAGAGTTCTGTGGTCAAAACGCTAACAAAAGCATCTGATGGGATTTTCTTCTTCCCATTTGGTTCCTCCCTTTGATTCTTTTTTAATTTATTTCTATTTTTCACCAGCCTAAGAGAATATCATCCAAAATTTTCGCTTGGCTGCAAATTTGTATAGGGATATGGCCCTTATTTACAAGTGGCCTGGAACACGGGTTTGAATAGAATATTTCAATTCTGTGCAAGATGTCAGCCATTCTTTTGACTAGTACATGGACATAACTGAAAATTGTCTCCAACATCAATTTTCTCAAATATAGCCACATTTGTTTTATCAAATTCTATGTCAGACTCAAAGGTTGCCTAAGCTGGAGGTCGTACCTAAAGAAACATGCATAACAAGGTCTTGCAAATCATCAAAAAAGTCAACTGCAAGCATATTGCACCCCGCAGCAATTAACAATTAATTTCAGGACTGAAATCCATAGCGACATACATGATACTGATAATAATATGAATGAAGAATAAACTATACAGCATTCTGAAAGTTGCCATCCCATTAGCGCAGGCTCCGCTGCAACCATCAAACACAAACAGAAGCAGAAAATCTGGCTGTGCACTTTGATCTCTGCACTAGCGAAAGAAACAGGCTCATAAACATGTCCACCCTTTGAAGCTTATGATACGGCATAGCAAATTCTCCACCTTCTATCCTGTTCAACCTTCCCTGCCTTAGAGCAAACAAGCTCTTGTTTGCAGAGAGCATCTTTACAAGAGATAGTAAATTTGTTTGCATTCCTTCATCAATCAGCTCCCATCACCCAACAGCGTGATGCATGTAACAGAATGCATGTGCTGTTTTTACATGCCTTCTCTGTGTATTTATTTATTTACTTTTTGCACAGGGCTGATTACATGTACATCTAAGCTCCTTATTATGTTGTCTGAGAGAACAACGCACCTTTACCAACTACCACTAGAGGGAGCAGGATTTCATTCTGAATGGTTTATGGAAGGGAATCGAAATCTTTTTGAATGGATAACCAAGTCTATTTTATTGTTGTTGTTGTTGTTTGCAAGATCTGAATGTTTGGTTCTATGTGAAAGAAAAGTTGTAGATGATACATCAATTAAAAGAAGGAATGGTATTAAGCAGAAGTGATTTTTGTAGTTATTAAATGGATAGCCCACCCAAAAATGAAAATTCTGTCATCACTTACCTTCATATCATTCCAAGCCTGTATGACATTCTTTGTTCTGTGAAACACAAAAGAAAACATTAAAAAAATTATATTTTTTCTTTTCTTTTTTTAGCCATACAGTTAATATCAGAAGGGTGACTTTCAAAATATATTCTTTTGCTGGTAGACATTCTTGGACCAACAACAAACCAACTACCAGCTGGTCAGGATGTTTTTTGTTTTTGTTTTTGTTTTGTTTTTGAAAAATGTTAGCTAGCTAGTCAACTTAATGACCATCTCATGAGCATCTTAGACCACCTAAAATCCATTCCATCTTAAAGGATTAGTTCACTTTGAAATGAAAATTACCCCAAGCTTTACTCATCCTCAAGCCATCCTAGGTGTATCTGACCTTCTTCTTTCTGATGAACACAATCGGAGTTATATTAATAAATATCCTGACGCGTCTACGCTTTATAATGGCAGTGAACGGACCAACGAGTATGAAGCTGAAGAAAGTGCATCCATCCAAAGTAAAACGTCCTCCACACGGCTCTGGGGGTTAATAAAGGCCTTCTGAAGCGAAACGATGCATTTGTGTAAGAAAAATATCCATATTTAACAAGTTAAAGTAAAATAACTAGCTTCCGCTAGACCGCCTTCCAAAGGCTATTCAACTTACGAAGAAAGTGTAATGCCTCTCGCAGTTCAAAACGCTTACGCTACGTCCTACGCCTTGCGTATTCAACTTATGAAAAAAGTGTAACTGACGCGACATCAGTTACACTTTCTCCGTAAATTGAATACGGAAGGCGGTCTGGCGGAAGTTAGATATTTTACATTATAACTTGTTAAATATGGATATTTTTCTTACACAAACGCATCGTTTCCCTTCAGAAGGCCTTCATGAACTAATCCTTTAAGCTGGCTTTTCCAAAAGAGGCTGTAAGTTGTCAGATCATTGCTTAGTTATATACAGTCTGCAAAATATTCAATGACTTTCGACATGGAGTCGACATGAATGTAATTTCTTGACAGTAAGCTTCGTCTCACGCAACAGAACTGTTTTGGCACTATTAGCAATGTCTTAAACACTTAATGTGACAGGTAAGTGTGTAATAAAGCGATAAATAATCACATAGGCTACTTATGTTTTGTCGATATACCGTCCAGTACGAATCCTAACGAAAAGCGAGCGACCTTATGTTGCTATGGTTACCGCCTCAGCCGAACGAATTCGTTACTTCAAACCCTTTGAAATATACTCACCCACGTAAAAAGAATAAATACTTTTGAATGTTGACTTCAGCTGAGAAGGCACAAATCTTAATTAGGATCAGACCTTCTCAAACTCCCTCATAATTCGCACCCATAGCTTCTTTGGGTGACTCATGCCTGCCATCTACAGCGATGAGAGAAGCTGCACGCATCATTTACTAAACGGAATTGTTGTCGGCCAAAGCAGAACACTTTATAAATCCTGAGTTTTCACTTTCTTATTAGTTTTAAACAAGGTCTCCCCAATAGACCATGTGAATATTATTAATAGCAATAAAAGAAACGACTTCAAACCAGATTCCTGCGCATTCCTAATCAATATCTTCGAAATTAAGCGCAATATACCACAAAAAGGCGGAGATGTCATTCAACCGTGCCCGTAAAGGTGGGCGGACTGGAGTGTCCCCCCCTCTGCCAATGGCAAAGCACCGACACAAGACCCGAAATCCCTAAAATCAGCCGTCAGCCCGCGGCGGGGAGCACACTCTGAATTAGCCCCTATCGCGCAGGAGATGACGGATCGTGTCTCCGCGCCCGCAGCTCACGCACGGATCGCGGCGCGCCGAGCAGCAGCGTAACGTCACGACAAAACTTCAGAAGTTCGCTTTCTCCACGCGCTCTCTTCAATGTCACCATGCGCAGCATCTCATCCTGCGGTGCATTGCTGTCAGTCTACTACCCCCAGATCTTCCTCATCCTCACCAGCGGCAGCTACCTGTAGGTTTGAACCACTGATTTTTTTTATTCTCACCTTTAAGATCTTGTGGCGATCTGGCAACACTGTCAGCAGCTGGGGACAATTAAAACGAAGTTAAAGAGCTCTATCGTTATTGCATTGCAAAATTAGATAGTCATCTGGATATGAATGCGTTTTAAGAGCGCAAACAAATCATGATTTTCGCATGTTGGAGGTGATATTATTTAGTGCACCTGCTGTGTTACACGAAGAGACTGAGCATGTGCATGTGTTTTAATTGCATCTGAGTCACTGATAGTTCAAAGGAAAGTGTGCTTGAAGTACAATGCTGCTGATTGGATCGTAAGGGTTATATTATTTATTTAAAAAGACAATGTGCCAGAAACCATTTACTGTAAAAATATAAGTCATTTAAATTAAAAATGCTACAGTAAAACCTGTTTATTGGTTAACTAGTTATCATGCATAGGGTGAAAAACTATAGGGAATGTAATTTTAATGCTTTCTTAACCAATTTACTAGGCTAATTTATATGTTTTTAAGTAAAAACATGGCTAAGCATATAATTTACAGTAAAAAAGTTAAGTACATTTATACAAATGTTATCTTCTTTTAAGCAGTTGTTTATTTTCTATCATCAGTTATGCACATTATGAATATTATTGCATTTATCATGTGTGTTACACTGATGGTGTTTTGTGTAACATTGTGCCCTGCCTATACATACTTGATGAACTTTTTTTAAATTAAATAAGAATAAAAGATTATAAATTGTTTATTTACAGCTATATACCAATCATACCACCCAGTTATAGGCTATACTAGTCATATCTCAGTATAAACCAGTTAATTCACTCAAAATTGATGAGATTACCTTTCATTCATTTGCTGTGAGAACATAAGGACAATGTTTTACTCATTACAACATCATGTTCTGATGTCAAATGCTTGTAATTGGAAAACCGCATTTGGGGAAAAAAGCAGAGGGTGAGATGTGCGTCTCGCTGGAAAAGACTGAACTTTTTATTTGCACTAAAGTTCAGCCTGTGGAGAAATTACTGAGCCACACATTTCAAACGTATGTGTGGATCATAAGTGGGCTTTAAATAGATTCTGGTCACTGTTTCAGAAGTGGTCATTATTTAAAGTTTTGAGTTACAATTCACATTTTGTTCTCGGATTCCCAGTTAAATTTCTTCTTTTCATTTGGTGGCCTATTGACTATTTAGAGCCTAAAATATTTTTTGTAGATTTTCCTCAGACCAGACCTATATGTAACTTAACTTAAAAAATAATAAATGTCACAAAGTGTAAAAAAAAAAAAAAAAAAAAAAAAAAATGCTTTTGATAAAAGAGATATGCTGCATGGCGTGCATGCCATTAAAAAGTTTCCCTGTATTCAGATGTTATTAAATAAACATTCTTGTTATGCGAACAAGAATGCTAAGCTGTTATTATGACTGATGAATGCACACTCTAGGTTTGGTAGCTCATCTCAAGCATGGCTTTCTTAGCTTAAATGTACTTATTCCAAATTTAAACCGGGACATTAGTTGGTCTGCTCTAAAATAGGACTTCATCTTGTCATCATTGGTTCTAGCATCTTCCATTGTGGCCGGAACAGTTTAAAATAGGTCAATATATGTCTGAATCGTGTTCATCTGTGTTAAATGTTAGTCAATTGACTAACATTGTGGTGAACATTGTTGAAGAACAGATGGCTTGATTTACAAGTGAAATCCAAGTTATGTGTGTAGTTTCACTTTAATTGGGCTGTATATGCTGTGATTGCATTGTTGTATATGGTCTTTGTCTGTAGAGTATAGTGTATGCTTGGGCCGTTAACCTTTTTAGACAGTATTTTGGACCCCCATCTCATTTAAATCAAGTTCAGTTCCACACTTGCTCATAAAAGCTTTGATTTATGAACTTTGAATTGTTTGTTGTTCTGTTTTAAATGAGATGCCCTTAAATTCTTTCATTATAGTAAAGGCAATCTTTCAAATGTTTCCTGTGGCATATTGAAAAATATGGAAACGTCTGTAAGGAAATTGTCTGGCAAAGTGCATTTAAATCATGAGAAGGGTTTGGGTATTTGAAGAGTCTTTACAAACCTACAAATACATCTTCTAAAACACTAAGCAATCTTAAATAGTTTTGTGCTGTCCACTTACCAAGAAAATTACATGCTGAATGGATAGTTCACTCAAAAATGAAAAATTTGTCATCATTAACTCACCCTCATGTCGTTCTCTCTTCTCTAAAAAATTAAAGATATTTTAAAGATTGTTTTCGTTCATGCAATGAAAGTCAACAGGGTTTAAAACAGCATTGGAACCCATTGATTTAATTGCATGGACAAAAAACAAAATGATATATTTTCCGAAATATCTTCTTTTGTGTTCCACAGAAGAAAGTCATACAGGTTTGGAATGACATAAAGCAGGTAAATGATGACAGAACTTTCATTTTTGGGTGAACTGTCCATTTCTTGAATACCTGGTCTACATCAGCTGCTGACATCAATGTGTCTGGTCTCCTCCAAAAGGGCTTTGTCTTCAGTTGTGGCTTTGGGCGCGAACATCATCTGCAACAAGATTCCCGGCCTGGCCCCCCGACAGCGTGCCATCTGCCAGAGCCGCCCAGATGCCATCATCGTCATTGGAGAGGGCGCTCAGCTGGGCATCAACGAGTGCCAGTATCAGTTTCGCTACGGACGGTGGAACTGCTCTGCCCTTGGCGAGAGGACCGTCTTTGGGCAAGAGCTGAGAGTAGGTCAGTAGGTGCAGCCCCGTGAGCTGTGCTTTGGTGCTATGCTTGTGTGTGCCTATTGCTTTGGCTCTGACTTGTTTCCAAGAGAGTGTCCCTGCGAATCAAGTGAGACAAAAAGAGGTTAAAGTGGATGCATTCTGTCCGCAATTACTTTAAAAAAAAACTCTTTCAACAAAACATTTGCACAGTTACACACACACACACACACACACACACACACACACACAAACAGCACCAGTGACTTTGTGAGAACCTCAACCAGGAGAACACACAGTAATATGTTTTTTTAATATTGCACTCCCATATAAATTGCCTATCAATCAAAAATGTTTTGTTACGGTCAGGGTGCGGTGCGGGGCTGTGTTTAATCCAATGGTCCTGGTAACAATCACTCTTTTGGGGGTTGGTTGGCTCCACACAGCATAATCTTATTTCTTTTGTTGAAGGAAATGCATGTTTCTTGGTTGTGGTGAGCTCTACGCTGTGCATTTGTGGGTCCTAATGTGTATGAAGCTTTTTTATGTTCTTTTGTGCAAATTGCTTTTGTGAGACCTAAAGAAAAGTCATTGTATTTGATATTTGTAGCAGGAAAGTTGAGTTTAAAAGAGTTTTTCATAAGCAGTATGGAGGCCTGTATGGAATCTGCAGACTGTTTACACATTTTCTGCACTGATTTCGATTGAAAAATTGATTTAAACATGGTAAAATGGCATTTACCGGCAGCTCAAAGCATAACCGAATTAACCAAAAATATTTAACGTTTAGGAAGCAGGGTGCATTGTAACTACAGGAGAAAATATCTTCCAAAATTCTTTTCCATTGAATTTCGTATTTCTCAAAATTTAATGTTCAAATAGGCATTTTAGCATAAACTGTTGGTTATTTAATAGCCATTGTGGACTTCACTGAAATGCCACTGAGTTTTCCCACAAAATCCATTAGAATAATGGTAGTTAAAATTCATCTGAAGGTCCAGGCATGCATTACTTGTCAAATCATCCAAAGTCTTTGTAGCTTTCAGATTCAGGCTCTTGGCTGGATAAAGGAAAATCCTGTGCTCAGTCAAACCTGATGATCAGTTATAGGACGTCAGCTTTAGCTATGAGAAGAACCACAACGCTAATGGTCTCTTTCCATTTTGTAGGATGAAGAGGGTAATCACTGTTTCTTTTACAAGATTCAATGCCAGCATATATTGAAGAGGGATATTATCCTTAAAAAAAGAACAACAGCAATTTCATATTTATTTCTTGCTCATATTGTAAATGTAAATTGGTAAACACTAAAATATTGCGGTATTATTGGCAGACTTGATGATTAGTCTTCATCTGAAGTCTGGCAATGAGGTCTGACTGTAATGACCATACTTCAGCTCTTCGCAATATGGCGCCCATGTACAATGCAAATGGAATGAACAACATTTTTTGGGGGGGGGGGGGGGGGGGGGGGGGAGACACTAAATAAATAAATAAATAAATAAATAAATGGACACCCAATGACCAATGACCAAAAGAGCGAGAGGGAGAGAGAAATAGGGTAGGAGATTTTTTTAATTAATGATTTTTTTGTTTTGTTTTGATGTTTCAGAAGAATAAAATGGAAAGTCTGCATATAGTAGATTTTAAATTACATTTGCAAATGTTGCATAAAGGCATTGTTAACCTCAAATGTAAAGAAATATAAATGTAAATAATTTAGCAGCTATGTACAATGCAAAGGGAATGATAAATATTGCAGCCGTTTTGTTACACTGAAACATGAGCAACTCATGTGTTTTAAGAAAGGTTTAATACGAATGCAAAGATCAACGTGAAGCCATAAGCTACAGACCTAAATAGTTCAGAAAAATCAATTTGAACAATGCATCCTCAATCCTTCCATATTGGATAAACCAATTAAACATTTTGTTTGTAATTAAAACTCTTAGATTCTGTCATTTATTAATGCAAAAATAGTCTCCATACAAACAGACAACAGTATAGAGATCTTTGTGGCGGTCAGTCCATTCCTACTAACCTCAGTGGTCTTTCATAACGGCTGACCAGCAGGGGTCAGTTTAGTCTCCTTACATCATTCTTGAGATCAGGAGCTCTCAATCCTGTTCCTTGAGATGAACCTCCCTGCAGAGTTTAGCTTCATCACTGATCAAACAAACATGAGCCAGTTAATCATTTCTTAAGGTTAAAAATTACAGTCAGGCGTGTTATGGCTGCTTCGCACTGGAGGTTAAACCCCGCTGGTAGATGCAGTAGCTACGCTGTTGAGAAGAAATCAAAAAAGATGCACTCAAACAATAAGAAACTCACTAGCATGAACTTTGGGATGTCAGTGGTGTCAAATCATCTCAGAGGTTCTACTCTTTTCTTCCTAGGTAGCAAGGAGGCTGCATTTACCTACGCCATCACAGCAGCAGGTGTTGCCCACGCTGTGACAGCAGCCTGTAGCCAGGGCAACCTGAGCCACTGCGGCTGTGATAGAGAAAAGCAGGGCTATCATGACCAGGAGGAGGGCTGGAAATGGGGCGGCTGTTCAGCAGACGTCAAATATGGGGTGGAGTTCTCAAGACGCTTTGTGGATGCCAGAGAGGTTAAAAAAAATGCAAGGAGACTAATGAACCTGCACAATAATGAAGCAGGACGAAAGGTATGAAAGAAAACAAGCTGTATAAACTAGTATTAATAAAAGTTACATAAAAGTATGCAAAGTATACAGGGGTTGGACAATGAAACTGAAACACTGGCCAATATATTATTGGACATTTCACGCCTACATATGCGCGGCCTGATGGCCAATCTTCACTGGTTTTACATTCCATCAGTAAGAGTAGAGTGTGAAGGTTGAATTAGCAGAGCAATAGCACCGCTGTACATAAAATACTGCAATCCACACAACATAATGGGAGACATATTAGAGTTCAAAAGTGGAAAAATTGTTGGTGCGCATCTCACTGGCTAATCTGTGACCAGGACAGCAAGTCTTTGTGGTGTATCGAGAGCTATGGTATCCAGGGTAATGTCGGCTTACCACCACGAAGGACGAACCACATCCAACAGGAGTAACTGAGGAAGCTGTCTGAAAGGGATGTCCTAACCCGGATTGTATCCAAAAACCACAAAACCACAGTTGCCCAGCTCAATGCAGAATTAAATACGCACATCGACTCCTGTTTCCACCAAAACTGTTCATTGGGAGCTCCACAGAGTCAATATTCATGGTCGGGCTGCTATAGCCAAACTTTTGGTCACTCGTGCCAATGCCAAATATTGGTTTCATTGATGCCAACAGTGCAAATCTTGGACTGTGGACAAAGTGAAACATATATTGTTCTCTGATGAGTCCACCATCACTGTCTTTCCCACATTTACAGTGTTGGAGAAGCCCCAAAGAGGCTTAACACCCGGACTGTTGCAGCCCAGAGTGAAGTACGGCAGAGGATCAGTGATGGTTTGGGCTGAAATATCATGGCATTCTCTACTGTGCATGATGGGCTTGTCACGGCCAAGGACTACCGAACCATTCTGGGGACTATGTCCACCTAATGGTTCAAACATTGTACCCTGAAGGTGGGGCCATCTATAAGCATGATAATGGACCAATACACACAGCAGCAAGACTTGTGACAGAATGGTTTGATGAACATGAAAGTGAAGTTGAACATCTCCCATGGCCTGCACAGTCACCAGATCTAAATATTTTTGAGCCACTATTTTGGAGGAGCAAGTCAGTGACCTGGCCACTGTTCTGGAAGAGGAATGGCTCAAAATCCCCTTGGCAACTGTGAAGGATTTGTATCGGTCATTCCCAAAACGAACTGATGCTTTATTGGCCGCAAAAGGAGGCCCTACACCATACTAATAAATTATTGTGGTCTAAAACCAGGTGTCTCAGTTTCATTATCCAACTCCTGTATATTAAATTAAAGAATTGTCATGTTTTCATGTGATTTAGTTAATATAAACCATGAATAGTGATACACTGCTTTTAGACAGAGAGATTAAAGAGTTAGTGGGGAAAAAAAATAGGAACATTACTACTGAATCTCAAATCCCTCTCACTGAAGGGGAAGATTAAGATTGAACTAAACGGGTAAACGTCAACTATCACGTACGTCTGTCTGTTGAACATATCAGTAACACATCAAACAGCCAAATACTTCTGCTTTTAACTCAAATGTAACCATATACATAAATGGGGACTTGAGAATTATGGACATTTCTCTCATTCTTTGATGTGGCCCTTCGGAAGGTAGAGAAAATTACAGGGTATGATTTGGCTAAAACATATTTTTTCCTCTCAGTTTTGACAGATATCTGGCATCGCACATTGAGACATTGCTCAGGATGTATTGAATAATGGGTTTTGGTTCAAATTGCTGAAAACAGTCAAAATAAAATGTCAAGAATTTCCCTTACCCATCAGCTGCACAAATTCACTCGTACCACAGATTCAGAGGCCTCTGATGAAGTCATGCCCATTTGTAAAAGACTATGTGAGTTTAACCAGGAAATAAAAAGCAGATAAACCACATTTAAAAACAAAACAAAAAACGCACACAATAATATATATAAAATTAATAAAATAACATAAAAGACAAACAAAAGTTTGTGCTTTATATGCCATTTGGTAACACTGTTTGTTTTGTCCATTACTGCTGCAGGTTCTAGAGGAAAGGATGAAGCTTGAATGTAAGTGCCATGGCGTCTCCGGCTCATGCACCACAAAAACCTGCTGGACGACTTTGCCGAAATTTAGAGAGATCGGCTACTTACTTAAGGAGCGTTATACCACTGCGGTTGAGGTGGAGGCTGTGAGAGCCACGCGTTTTCGCCAACCCTCCTTCTTGCGCCTCAAGCAGTCCCGTGGGTACATAAAGCCCACCGACACAGACTTGGTTTACTTAGAGCGTTCACCCAACTATTGCGAGGAAGACGCTGCAACGGGGAGCGCGGGAACGAGAGGGCGCCTGTGTAACCACACGTCTCCTCACACGGACGGCTGCAACCTGATGTGCTGCGGCCGAGGCCACAACACCCACCAGTACACGCGCGTATGGCAGTGCAACTGCAAGTTCCAATGGTGCTGCTTCGTTAAGTGCAACACCTGCAGTGAAAAGACAGAGGTGTTCACCTGTAAATGAGCGAGTGGAAGAGTTGAAAAGACAAGGAAGAAAGGCAAGAAGCCAATGGAGAGAAACAGGAAGTGTTTGAAAGAGAAATGGAAGTGTCGAACATATACACGGCTTCGTTTTGCACATCAGGCAGTCTTTATGCAAGAAAGGTCATTGCCGAGGGAGATGGGGATGAATAATGAAGATGCTGGAACTTTAGAGGAAATTGCACTGAACTCAGACTGACTGTTTTGTGATTTCATGCAAACATGTGGACGCTACATATGCAGTGCAAGGCTTTAGTTCTCAGATGCTCACAGACTTGAGGAAGGTCACCTGAGGTCTAAAACATAGACTCAAAACTCTTATCGGACAGTCTAAACTGCCCACAAAAGTGACTTCTCTATTTTTTTTTTTCAAATTAAAGAAAGCTTATTACAAAGACAACTTGTAAAAGATGTAAAATGTCCCACCAGTTGAGCCCCTATGGGAGTTCAAGAGGAAAGATGTGCTGCAACTCTGGAAACGCTGGAAAGCTTTAAACGTTCGGTCACACTGTATCTGTTTGAACACTGAAAAAAAAATACCTTTTTTCCTTCTCTTTGGAGAAAAAAAAAGACTGCAAATGTTTATACTGTAGTTGTCTCATAATGGTATACAGAGGTGTAAACTTCTAATATCATTGCTACTGATCTGTTGCTTCTAAAATACAACCCGAAACAATACAGGACATTGTGTATGTAAAAAGAGCTTCTTTACTCCTGAATTACTATTGCAGTTGATCGATAGGAAAGTGGTCAGCTCATTTCTACACTTGGGAATCATCATCATTTTGGTGAATACGTTGCCATTTGCTTCACTGGTGGTTGTGATGCATACTGTTGGCTTTTTTTGAAAACTTTTTTTTTTATGAAGAGAGAAGCTTCCTTAGTCGTATCAAGACTTGGCCATGTATGCTGCATTGTCTAACCATGTGTGGGAACGTAAGAGAGAGAGCTTTCAGATACTTCATAGAACTGCAATAGGACCCACCACCATTTGAGTGACCGACCATTCCCACGAATGCCAGAGACATGGGATTCCACATCACTGGTCCGTCTAGTTATATTCTGAAAATGGTTAAAAGGTCACTGGAAATATTTTGAGTAGCAACATTTTTTTAATCTAAATTGTTTATACAAGTTATATGGCTGGCAAATTTGTTAAAATATATTTTTTTATGTAGAGAATATGGCACTTTATGTCAGGTATATTCAGAGTAATTATTAATACTATTTTCCTTGTCATATTTTTATTGTTTAATTGCAGATCTACATTTTTTGTCCTGATATAATGATGTAAACTGTTTTTTTATTATTATTATTTTTCCTGAGTTCCCCATAATTTCCTTTTCAAGTTTGATATGAAACCATCTCATCTTTTTGTAGCCTGGTTGTATTTATACTTTTTTTTTTTTTTTTGAAGAGATGTACAGTAAAATCACTAGATAAATAAATGAATCAAACAGTTTGGATCAAATACATTCAGCTGTGTTCATCTTATTACTAGGCAAAATGTTGTTGCTAAACACACGTCAACATCTTGCTCAATCGACTCACTAGACCCTGCGTAAAGTTTCTTCCCAGATGCACGGAGCGAGGCGTGGGTGTAGATACTGCGAAACGCTGATCTCGGAGTGACGCAGATCTGCTCCCGCCTGGGTTTGAATAGGCATCCGACCTGGCTCATTCATTCACCCGCCGTATGCTCTCTGCCCCTCTGGTCTTTTTCCTGTGTGTGAAAAGCATTGCAGGCAGCCACCGGAGCAGAAGTAAATAGGACCTGTTTTGTTAGCTGTCTGAACTGCTGGGTACCGGAACCGCGTAAGCTCCCAACACTATACCCCGGATTGAGAGAAAAGTCAACCCGATTGTTTCGCACAAACATTTTGTCATTAAAAAATATGAGGCAGAAAAAACAGGGTGTTGTGGGGAAAGTAGAGGCCTCCATTGAGGGGTATTAAAGCTACGGGGGTGTGTGTGTGTGGACCACTCAGCTCATTCCAGGACAGGATGGGGCGAGATGTGATTCTGCAAGCTAATACTTCTGGTCTGATTCACTTGGGACAAACTAAGTGCAGAACTAGATGGCTACAAGGGCAAAAAAAAAAAAGTGGTGTGGGATACACCAAGAGAGAAATAACTGATGACTGGTATCTGGTCGGTTTGGGATAGGTTGCTAATGTCCTGTGTAGATTATGCTGGACAGTAAACATACATTACAATCAATAAGAATCTAGAGTGAAATCCCTGTTCCTAAAATATAAAAGCAGCTATTTTCCTGTGTAAAGACCCATTTATACTGGGTCTTTATATATAAGTATGAAGAGGATGCATTACAATAGTAGCCCTATATATACACTCACCAGCCACTTTATTAGGTACACCTTGCTAGCACCTTTTGCCTTCAAAACTGCCTTAATTCTTTGTGGCATTGATTCAACAAGGTTCTGGAAACATTCCACAGAGATACTGACATCACGCATTTGCTGCAGATTTGTTGGCTGCACCTCCATGATGCGAATCTCTCGTTCCACCACATCCTAAAAGTGCTCTGTTGGATTGAGATCTGATGACTGTGGAGGCCATTTGAGTATAGTCAACTCATTGTCATGTTCAAGAAACCAGTTTGAGATGATTTGAGCTTTGTGACATGGTGCATTATCCTGCTGGAAGTAGCCATCAGAAGATGGGGACGCTGTGGTCATAAAGGGATGGAGGACATGGTCAGCAACAATTCTTAGGTAGGCTGTGGTGTATAAACGATGCTCAATTGGTACTAAGGGGCCTAAAGTGTGCCAAGAAAATCTCCCCCACACCATTACACCACCAACACCAGCCTGAACCGTTGATACAAGGCAGGATGGATCCATGCTTTCATGTTGTTTACGCCAAATTCTGATCCTATCATCTGAACAACCAGGCAGAAATTGAGACTCATCAGACCAGGCAATGTTTTTCCAGTCTTCCAATTTTGGTAAGCCCGTTCGAATTGCATCCTCAGTTTCCTGTTCTTAGCTGACAGGAGAGACACCCAGTGTGGTCTTCTGCTGCTGTAGCCCATCTGCTTCAAGGTTCGATGTGTTGTGCGTTCAGAGATGCTCTTCTGCAACGAGTGGTTATTTGGGTGACTGTTGCCTTTCTATCAGCTTGAACCAGTCTGGTCATTCTCCATCAACAAGGCATTTTCACCCAGAGAATTGTCGGATATTTTCTATCTATATTTTCTATTTTTTGGACTATTCTCTGTAAACCCTAGAGATGGTTGTGTGTGAAAATCCCAGTAGATCAGCAGTCTCTGAAACACTCAGACCAGCCCGTCTGGGACCAACAACCATGCCATGTTCAAAGTCACTTAAATCACCTTTCTCCCATTCTAATGCTCAGTTTGAACTTCAGCAGATCATCCTGACCATGTCTACATGCCCAAATGTACTGAGTTGCTGCCATGTGATTGGCTGTTTAGATATTTGCGTTAACGAGCAGTTGAAAATGTACCTAATAAAGTGGCTGGTGAGTGTATATATATATATATATATACATATATATATATATATATATATATATTGTTTTTAACAAGAATCATATGACACTTAAGACTAGAGTAATGGCTGCTGAAAATTTAGCTTTGCCATCACAGGAATAAATTATCTGTTTAAATAGAAAACAGTTATTTTTAATTGCATTTGAAATATTATTTTAAATTATATTATATTTTGCAACATAACTGTTTTATTGTATTTTTGATCAAATAAATGCAGCCCTGGTGAGCATAAGAGACTACTTTTAAAAAACATTAAAACCGAACCCAAACTTTTGAAGGGATACTTGAAGGGAAATAAACGAAATCAAAACTGATCTAGCTGTTTTTGAACACTTCTGTGCTGCGCACTCTCAGCAAGCGTGGTTTGTCGAGGCATGATGCCTGTAGTAGGAGCTGGGGTTGCACTGACTGCAGACTCACATAAACATAGGGTGGAATTTCTCCATTGGTTAGAAATTCCCATATTATGGAATGTACACATAGGTAATTGCATTGTTTTTATTTTACTTCAATAATTGCATTAAATTAAAGTGTTAAAGACAATCCTACCATATCGTAATCTCCATTCAAGCTACACAGGAAGCTTGTTCGGACAAAAGTGGAATTGTTGAAATAGGATGGCTTTGTAAACAAACACGATTTTTAAGCACAAAATCTTGAGAGAGCTTTCAAAAAGAAGGATCTGAGTCTCACGGCTATTCAGAGGCAAACTTTATGTGTACAGATCAAGAGGCAGCCTGGTCCTCTATAAAATGCACTGAATTAGGGATTAACCTCTACTCCCTGTTGGTCACCAGAGTCTCTTTAGTGGCTGAAAAGCCAGGAAGACACGGTTCTCCTTGTTTCATAGGATTTGAATCCCACTTTGGGGGGGTTGGAATCAAAGACCACTAAATGCATCACAGACATCAGCATGAGTTCTCTGAGATAAGCTCCTCTGATTGATTTCCTCTTGTGTGGAGAACACAAAGCCCAGACCACCCCCTTGCGCTCCCAACTACTGATTGGATATTTAATGACCCCAGTGTGTTTTTTGGGCATTTTAAGCCATCTCCAGAGTGTAATATAGCATAGTAAAGGGGTGTGGGGATGGGCGTCCTGGGATAGCAGTCTCCCAGCTCCACTTAATCAACTATGGGTCCTTCTTTAGGGGTCTAAGGAGTAGATTGCCATCCCTTTCTTCCACTCTGAAGCCCATGTCCCTGAGCATTGTGTCATCTGCAACACCTTGTCTCCGAAGGCCTTGTATCAGCTTCTGATTCTCTAGGTTGTGTTCCAGGATGTTCCGGATGGCAAACACGGCCCACTGGCTTATGACTGGCAGGAATATTAAGGAAAGTTACTATATCACAAAAAATATTTAATCAAAAACAAAAACTAGATTGTAAATGTAAGTGGCACGTTCCTGTGCAAACTCTCTCTGCAGGGGCTGTCAGCATGATGTTGCTATAAGGTCCATCCATCATAAACATACTCCACACGGCTCCGGGGAGTTAATAAAGGCCTTCTGAAGCTAAATGATGCATTTGTGTAAGAAAAATATGCATATTTAACAAGTTGTAAAGTAAAATATCTAGCTTCCGCCAGACCGCCTTCTGTATTTAACTTATTTTTTTCATAAGTTGAATACGGAAGGTGTAGGACGTAGTGTAAGCATTTTGAACTGCGAGAGGCATTACATTCTCTTCGAAAGTTGAATACAGAAGGCGGTCTGGCGGAAGCTAGATATTTTACTTTATAACTTGTTAAATATGAATATTTTCCTTACACAAACGCATTGCTTTGCATCAGAAGGCCTTTATTAACCCCCCAGAGCCGTGTGGGGTACGTTTATGATGGATGGATGTACTTGAGCTTCAAACTCATTGGCCCCATTCACTGCCATTATAAAGCTTGGACGCATCAGGATATTTATTAGTATAATTATTATTATTAATATAATATTAATTGTGTTCATCAGAAAGAAAAAAGTCATATACACCTAGGATGGCTTGAGGGTGAGTAAATCTTGAGGTAATTTCATTTTAAAGTGAACTAATCCTTTAATTATTAAAATTTAAAAGAGGTTGTTTAAATCCATAATCCAAAGTATAAGCAATAATAACAGTGACACTACCAAAGAGACCTACAAACGTAAGCATAGGTCCATGTTAACTTTACGATAAAATTACCTGACCATTTAAAAATATTTTGGCCATACCAGAAGTGAAGCTAGCATCACCAGGTCCAGCAACCACACTAAACAGTAAGCAAGGATGACAACTTCCTGAAGCAGTCAGGAAGCAGCATCCGGGAGGACACAAGCTCAGCTTAGTGGCTCATCCCCTTGTGAAAGAGCAGCTGGCACTGTGCCCTGCTTTCTCTAATACAGACCGGCAGTGATCGCTAGAGAATGAAAGCTTTTTTTTTTTTTTTAACAACAGTGCCAGCATCAGTCAAGGAGCCTTTGGAAATACAGCTGTAATACATCAGATTGTCGTGTTATCAATGAACCGTTTCATATGGAACAGAGTTGGCAGGATGCAGGTCAACACTATAAAAATACAAAATGTCACTTCATTTCATTCAAGTGGTGATTTTCCACCCAGGATTTCAATCAAGTTTTCCAGAAAGTGTTGCACATCTATAAAACTGAATTCTGTCAACACCACAGAATTACTCATATACGCAATACCTACATTTAGCTTTATAAACTATTATGACTAGATATTTCACACAAGACGACTGATGAGTGAGGGTTACAAAATGACCGTGAGTCAGCCCAATGGTTCCACCTCTCTGCAGGGGACGTTGCTAGGTGGAGGGACATGAAACCATTGGGCAAGGCGCTGGCTTTGCTCTAATAACATTTCAACTGCGTTTTCAACTTTGAACAAGCCACCAATCATTCAAACATCAAACAGTGCGGTAAAACCTCCATTAGTAATGGAATTTAAGGGGCTATTACAATGCTATTCACACTTTAGATAGCAATATCTTTGCATTTTTTGCGGCGGTTGTTACTAAACCAGAAAACGCTCATTAAACACACCACAAAAGCACAGAGTGAAAACAACAAGTCAATGGAGTTATGACCAAGGATACAGGGGTTGTTGCTGTCAATGCTGCAGTTGTCCAGAATGAGAGCTATACCGTCCAGTTCTCTTACCTATAGGAGACAAATGGGAAAAAAATAAAAAAGGAAAATGGTCTTTAACAGGGACATCGTGAGCCAGACTGGTCAGAAAACAATTACTTTCCATAGAGGAAAGTCCATGCGGTTAAGCTCTGGTTTGGCGCAGTCATACGAGTTTGCGCTGGTTTTCGTCACATGCAGTTTATAACTATACCGTACATTATCCTGAGTCCGTATCATAACCCGAGAGCTACAGCGGTTGCCCTTTAACCACCTTGGTTCATTAAAAAAATAAATAAATAAGAAAGAGGAGACACAAGCCATAGAACCCTGACTATTTTCTGCTGCTAATGACTAGCATGGCGTTTGATTGAGAAAGTAATGCTAGCAATAAAATGAAGGGAAACTTATGTAACCGTACACTTTGGCCACAGAATTAGTTTTGTTTGGCTATCCTCACATGTAGTACACTATTGCAGAAGCAGCATTTTAAGGCATTGGTACTTCTGATGCAAAAGCTGGTCCAAAACTTAACTGTACTGCTACCTAAGATACCTTTTAGCAAATATATTTATATACTGCTCGGCCAAAAAAAAAAA
The DNA here is from genome assembly GCF_019924925.1 of Ctenopharyngodon idella. Classification (NCBI taxonomy): domain Eukaryota; kingdom Metazoa; phylum Chordata; class Actinopteri; order Cypriniformes; family Xenocyprididae; genus Ctenopharyngodon; species Ctenopharyngodon idella. Next base: position 6,450,545 of record NC_067223.1, on the reverse strand, counting down.
AAGTTGCTGTTTGGATTTTAATAGTTAAATACTTAAGAATCTATGAATGGATCATTATTACAGTGATTATTATGTTTTTAGCATGTTATATATTTGGCAACGGTTCTTTGAAAGGTGGGGTATGTATTTTTTCAACAACACTGTTTCGAAGTTAGTCAGGCCGACACCAACAACAAACGTCTAACCAATCAGCATTAGGGGGCGTATGACGGTCGAGGAGACAGAATGAGCAAGAGGGAGATTTGGAAGAAGAAAAAAAAAAAAAAAAAAAAAAAAATCATCTCATCTCGCAGAAAGAGAGATGATGAGACGCAATACAAAAAGCTCAAAAGAATATCACTGGAATGAAGGTTTATAACTGGGCAAGCACTTTAGGACCAGCGTTAATATTAGAAAAGTTTTCCAGCGCTGGAGAGAGCTAAGCGGGAAGGCCTGAAAACAGACGCGGAGGCTGCTTTGATCCCGCTTCACATGTGAGTAACACTGGGTTTGAGTGTCAATGATTGTCTGGAGCTGCTGTGCTGTTGGCGACTAACAACGAACACTTGTTTTTATTTACTCTTGTGTACTGTACATTAATTTTTTGTGCTTCTTTGTCGATCGTTCATCTGCGCTTTATTTTTCGTGAAGCATTTTGTTGCACGTCAGCTGTGATAAACAGACATCCACTCGCATTGCGTGTGTAACAGTGGCCAGATAGTGAGAGTTGAACAGGTAAACCACTGCACATTGACGACCGCTACAGAATGAGGTGTTTAGCGTCATTGTCAGTGCACTCGCCTCACACGCCAGCAGCGGACGGGCCGGGTTTGAGACCGACTCAGAGCAGGGTGGTTAGGATTGGAGTTTTGGAGGCGGAGCAATGAAGAGAGGGGTGGGTTTGTTTGGGTTGATTTCAGATATCAACAATGTCCAACAGCGTTGTTGAAAAAATACATACCCCACCTTTAACCCTAAAAGATGGAGAGTGTAGCTTTTCATTTCTTAAACAACCATGTAGGAAGACGTATCATGGCCATATTCCAAGATGAAAATGTCAAGATTCATCAGGCTCAAACTGTGAAAAAATGTATTGGAGGGAGCATGAAGAATAATTTTCACACAAGAACTGGAAAAAATCTCTGATTCTTGACATTAATTTCATTGAAAGTCTTTGGGATGTGCTGAAGTAGACTTTACATAGTGCTCACCTCTTGCATTGTCGACACAAGATATTTACCAAAAATGGCTGTACTTCTTGATGGAAATAACATCACAACATTTATTTTCATCAAGAGGTACATCAGTTTTTGCAAGAGCATATTTTAAAAACGGCAACATACCAACAGAAATAGTTCAGATTAATTAAAATTGATTAATTTATCTAATATTTGTGCTTGCCATTAGCATTAGCAACATGATAATGGTAAACTCTGTTGAAATTAATTGAGTCTCTGACCTTCAAGTGCTATTGTGTGGCACTTTTTACGTTGAGCTGTTAAAATTGGTCATTTATGAGCAGAGTTGGGTAAGTTACTCTAAAAAAGTAATTAATTACTAGCTACTAATTATATCTTCAACAGTGTAATTAGATAAACATACTTATTACTCTCTCTAAAAAGTATTTTTTGTGCTTCCTTGTCGATCGTTCATCTGCGCTTTATTTTTCGTGAAGCATTTTGTTGCACGTCAGCTGTGATAAACAGACATCCACTCTCGCATTGCGTGTGTAAAGGTGGCCAGATAGTGAGAGTTAAGCAGGTAAAAAGTATTGGATTACTTATTATAGTTACTTTCTAAATCCCATATCAACTTCAACCAGATGAACAATACAAGGATAGACAGGAAACTGCACTTTTACTTCTTTCAAATAAACAGTATACAATTGCATAAATTATTTTTGAACTGACCAATGTGTGTAAAGGGAGAAAGTTACATTAAAAACATACATTTTAACATTAGACGTTGAATTTTGATGTTAAATCCACTATTGTTTTATATAGAATTGTTCTTGAATCTATACAGTTTTTAATGCAATTACATCAGAAATAACTAAGGGTGTAATGATACCCCCATGTCATAATTCGATACACATCTCGATACTGGACTCATGATTAGGGTTGGGAATTGCGAGAAATTTTCCGGTTCCGGTTCCGATTCTGCCTAACGATTCCGGTTCCGGTTCCATTAAAATAATTAAACAACTAATAAAAAATAGTAGTAAGGGAAAAATGCACAATACTCGACTCAAACAGTCCTTTTTGTGTTTATTATTCTTGTAAAATGAATTTAACAGACTGTTAATCTCAACATATTCGCTAACATTTTACAATAAGGTTCATTAGTTAACATAACTACATTAACATGATGTTAATCTCTGTTAATGTTAATTTCAACATTTACTAATACATCACTAAATTCAAGAGTTGTATTTGTTAACATTAGTTAATGCACTGTGAAGTAACATTAACAAACTAAGAACAGCTGTATTTTTATTAACTAACATTAACAAAGATTAACAAATACAGTAACAAATGTATTACTCGTGGTTAGTTCATAAATGAACCTAAAGTGTTACCACAAATTAGATAAGATGCTTGAACACGCATGTAAGATCCAGACAGGTGAAACAGAATATTTTTGTAAGTTGGATTCATAAAGACTTGTTCCTGAAAGAATGATTCAGTGATAGACACATTTTTAACAGTAAATTTGTTGCCACCTAGTGGCGCAACAATGCAATCGATACAGTCGTTATTTGAAGTCCAGTTACTTTCAGAAGGTAATTTATTATACATAAACATCAGCGTTTCTATCTGAATAATAAACTTTTGTATACTTCTGTTATAATTGGAATAGGCCTATTTGTCACACAGATATAATGATACTGTGCGTTTGAAAAGATTGTTTGTGAAGCTGTTTATATCTACACATGACAACTCTCTTTAGATCAACGGCAGCGCGAACGCAGATTTGAATGTCGCGATTTTATTTTTGTCAAAGGTTTAATATACACGGGCGAATCGTTGTCATTTAGGAATTAGATCATGTGGGTGAAGAAATCGAAAACGCGATCTTTTAAAGATAAATCGTGCAGCTTTGGGCACCTCTCTCTCTCTCTCTCTCTCTGCATTGAAATTGACGTATATGAGTAGCGCGAGGGCTTTTCAGTGCATTCATTGCTACAATATTCATGATGTGAGATGTCTCTATTAAAGGGGAAGCTCCCCGCACTTCGCCCACCCATCACACCAGAACCGTTTTCGAAACCGAAACTTACAAATCTTGCACGGTTCCGGTTCTTTTCAAAAAACACTACCGGTTCCGGATGAGAACCGGTTCTCGGTTCCCAACCCTACTCATGATACGATATTATTGCAATACTCCAAGACATATGGTAAAAGGTTGATATATATTCATGATTCTGAAGCTGAAAATACAGAATTATTTTAGACGAGTATGCTTGCGCTCTATCACTGACTTGATATATTTAAAATAATGTAGGCCACTTTTTACTGGTAACATAAGACATTTTTGCATTATCAGGACCCTCAAATATTCCCCCAATGCATTATTATACATTATATTCAACATTATATATAGTGGTTTAATGTAGTACTGACACTAAAATTCTGTAAACTTGATTTTTTTTTCTCATACAGTAATTTTTAGTTTGGGTGAACTATACACAATACATATTGACACTATCCACGATACATATTGTTGCATTTTTGTATTGTGATATGTTGTGACAATATATTGTTACATCTTTAGAAGTAACTGTAATTAAATTACAAAAAAAAAAAAAAAGAGTAATTCCTTACTTTACTTCTTCAAGGGAAAAGTAATTAAATTACAGTAATTAGATTACTCAGTAATTAATTACACCCAACACTGTTTATGAAGTTCCATGACAAGGACGATGCTAACTTGCGGGGGATTACACAGAATCTGGCAAGGCAGTAAATTTGTAAAAAGAAAAAAAAATTCAAGAGTGTAATATAGTCTAACTAGTTTATAGTCTAAACTTGAGAATCACATTTTTAACACGTTTACATACAAAAGCAATGGAAAAGCAGCGCAGTGGAATGCAAAAACGTGTTCTGTGTAAACAACCCATTAGAAAGCAGCAACGGGAGCAGTAGGCAGTGAAGGTGCTCACAAGGTTTTAGAACAGTGTGTTGGTCAAAAAGTGAGGGTGCAGGCTGGGGGAGACTTGCTATTGTTTTTTGACCTTTGAACTCTCAGTTGTGTGCTTTGACCCTATTTAAGAAGGCCGGTACTAGGTTCTCCTCTGTGCTGATTGAAGGGGGACAGACCTGAAAGGATGAAAATCCCTCCATGGCAGGAGGCTGCTTACAAGGGAATTCATTAAAAAGAAAAAAAAGGAGAAAGGGAACAAAGTGTTCCCAAAAGATTTGGGGAAGAAATGAGATGATACAAGCATGAAATTCAGATTGGTTCTCAAGCCTTTGTCTACCAGCGTTAATCCCCTGATTAGTTTTCAAGGAGGGATCTTCCACAAACAAAAAGCCCAGGCATGGGCTGATGGACAGCACGCAAGGCTCTAAACCACAGCATTGTTAATGTGTTTACCACGACTGGGTTGTGCCGTCCGTTGATCAGTGCATTACTGGACTTGGCTGCAAGCTCTATGGTGTTAGTTTCATCACTCATTGCCAACACATTCCTTAACATTCCAACGAGTCATAGAAATCGCAGGAGGGGAAGTATAAAAGATGATTTCCAAGATTTATGCTAAATACTTCCTTCCCTTGGCAATCGCATAGACTATTTCAGCTTTTTTTTTTCTTTTTTTTTACCTATCAATCAGTTCTGTTTTATTGATGAACTGCAAGCAAGGTGGAGTCAAGCAAAAACCCCATCTCAAACCCCATCAAAAAAAATAAAATAAAAATTATATATACATATGAAGACTTCAGATGCAAAAGCCTCTAAGTGCCATCTGAAACTTTCTTCTAAAATGCAGTTTGTTACGTATGGGGCTGCATAGCCGCAGACCAGTCACTGCTGACCCCGTCCACTGCTGAAAGCGCCAACAGTACACACAATTATATTTATAATACATATATTTATAAATTGATATGTTTAGACTTATATAATTGGTTTCTTTTTTATTTTTACCTTCTAAATACATATAGTTTGGATAAATATATTTATAAACCATAAACATACACACATATATACAATAACTTCCAAGAGTTATTGTGTGCTGTACCTTGTCCTGGTTGACAATGTGGCTGTGACACAGGTTACCAATGAGTCGAATGAGCTGAGCTTTGAAACCGAACACAGGGTGGGTGTCGGCGCCCCCTGGCCTTGTCAAGGAGAAATCGTGTGCTGCAGTGAACACATTTTTACTGGTTTTGCCTAATAAGTGGACTTCTTTCAAGAGATCTGGGAATGACAGAAGATATAAGGAGAATTTACACATTACATACAAGATGAGAGTGAGAGAAAGAGACAAAAAAAGAGAGAGAAATGCATGCTGGCATAACTCCCATGTTTAAGGTGTGACATCAGAGCTGGACGGATGACAGGAGAGTCTGTGAGGAATGTAGATTGTGTCTGTCTGCAGTGAGCTGTAACCTGTCAGAGGTTTCGGTTTCATACAGCGCCCCACTGAAATGGCTGCTATGTGTTTTGAATGGGAAAGGTGGGAAAGGCATATAGGGGTGTGTGGTAAATTTTTCAGTTTAGTTTATCATCTGCAAAATGAACAGTATGAGGGATAGTGAGCTCAGCCACATTTTCAAGACAAGAGACTTTTTAAAGTGAGTAAGCACCAAAACAAATATTTTGCATCTTCATTTCATGGCAAAGGCTTGATAATTTCCCATGGTTTTTGTGTATTCACATTAAGAATGCATTAAGATTTTTATCTCCAACAAAAGCAAAAGCATTACGCCAGTACTCCACATTTACCGACTGTTGTGCTCAGAAGGCCAGCGTGATCCTGCAGGGCCATAAACTCTTTGCAGTCAGAGGTCATCTCGCAAAGGATGTCTAGAAGCCTGATGACGACCATAGCCGCCTACAAATGCAAAACATATACTAGGCTTAGTATATCTTCTATAAAATGTACACTACAGTTCAAAGATAAAAATAAAAATCTTACTGATGCCAAAAATTTGAATGGTAGCTTATACTATGTATACTAACTATTTTCATGTTGTGGCCTTTATTCAATAAATGGCAGAAAATCTAATCTATACTATTAATTTTTTTTAAAAACATGCTAAAAACAATACCAATATGAAATGAAAAAGAGAGTCCCACAATAATTAGCTGTCCAATCTCAGATGATCGAAATTCTAATATGTACAGATACTGATAAAACATCCATAATATTGACCGTGATATGATAGGATCCCAATACTCTGCAGTATTACAGTGCAGATAAAACTGACCTGGTCATCTGATGATTCAGAGCTCAGAGTGAGAACAGCTCTGCAGTGATCAGTGAAGCAGGAAGCCAAGAACTGAGCTACACTCAAAGGCATTAAACAGTCCTTCTCCTTCTCAGCAACACCAAGCTGTGCTAATATCAGCTCCAATAGTGTGAGCCTGTTAGCATACAATTACATACATTTATAATGTTATTTAAAAAGATACATTAATTCTTATATCCCATTTTACTGTGCTTTAAGAGTGATGCTCTGGCTCTGTTCTAAACCCTAGTGAGCTGTCTTGCTTTCTGTATAGGGAATTACCTTTTAAGGCAGCATCCTAACCAAAATGGAACCTCATTGGCTTTGGAATTGGAATTCATTTAAATATTTTTAATAGAGGGTATGCATAGACGTCACTTTCCCGCCGGAACGTGCTCCCTCAGCTGGACTGAGTGGCAAAGGAACCTGCTGCATGACTGGATTTAATAGGGGAAACTGCGAAAACGCGAATAAAACAAAAGTGTTCCTTATGACATGTCAAAGAAACCTAATCCATGGATATTGACTTGCAGCCAGGAATCGTGTTTCCTGACATTTATATGTGCCTGATTTCGACGCCGGGGAAATACATAAAGCAAATCTGTCTGTGAACGCTTTATATAACTACAATATAGGTAGGTCTAAATACGAGTGATCACTTATATCAATGTTATATATTTCATCATATCGTCCAGCCCTAAAACTTGTATAGTTTTTGTCAGTGTTTATTTAAAAACACCCAATTATGCAGAATATAAGATGGTAAATATTAAGTTGTCAACACAATATATAACAATACAATATATAGGGTATGATTTTACCCCAAAATCCAACATTTTGACACAAAATGATAACTGCAAAACATGTTTCTTTGCCTGGAGTCCAGCTGTTTCTGTGAATTGCAGTGACCTATTTGCTTCTTTTTTCTGTAGCTTTCAGCAGTCTGTAAAAATATACCTCAGATTTTGTGTCAAAGCTATTTGTACATTCAATCGCAAAGCTCTTTCCCGTTTTGGATGTGTTTTGTGTATTTTTTGCAGCTTTCACGCTGAAAACCATTGCTGCCACTGAGTCTTTTGCCACTCAGTGGGCGTAACCGCAGTCATAATGGTCGACGGTGATGTCACGTGCATACCCTCTATAAATAATTGTACACCTAAAGTACAAAAAAAAAAAAGTGTATTTAACTATGTAATGTGACTTTTTACTTTTGATATTTTATAGCTGCCATCGCTGAGTTCCTTACAATGCATTCTGGGATTGTCTTATCCATGAAGGATAAGATGTTACCTTCGAATTTTAGGTATTTAAAAAATTGTTATTTAAAAGGCCGCCTATTATTTGGAACAGTCTATGTTGCCTAAAATGCTGTCTAGTTATGCAGCTCACTATAAATTGTAACAGAGTTTAAATAAATAAATAAAAAAACTCTGACTCAAATCATCCAAGAGTTAAATCTCTGTGATGCATTGACCTAGATATAAGTATCTCATTTTCATGCAATAACTGAGTTTTTACCTTGCATCATTGGTCATTTCGGTGTACATTTTCCTAATAAGCTCTGATGACTTGAGGAAATGTTGTGTGGCAATAAAGATCCTGTAAGAAGAGTAATATATGACCAAAACAGGATATAAAATAGGCCTAGATGACAGATGAGTTTGTTCCAAATTTGTTTCATTGAAAACTAATCAAAACATAACACAAAACTTACGTCCAGTCCACATCAGGCAAGCTCCTGCACAAATCCATGATCTTCAGGGATAATTTAAGTTGCTGTGTGTCTTTAACTAGCTGCTCTGTCTTGTGTTCATCCAGACAAGTGTGGATCACCATACACGTGTATGAAACCGCTTTCTCATCTGGGAGCTCCAAAAGGTCCCTTGAAGGAGATAAGAAGCAGTTCCAAAATGGTGGCATATGTGAATCAGTGGCATAAAACTAAATGAACAGTGAACACATTTTTGACTGACATCATAAGAAATGCACCAGCGGCACATCTGACCATAAATTAACTCACCGAAAGATGTGCGGGAAACCAAGCTCCCAGATGTCATCTTTGCAGAGCTGGTTTCCAACGGCAATGTTACCAAGAAACTGAACACCACATCGAAGTGCTGCCAAAGGAGAAAGAGTACATTGATTTATCTGCCTGTTACCTCCATTTCACAGAGAAGAACCTTTAGATTGAGCTGAAACACTTGAAACCCACCATCATAAATGTCATTTGAACCTCCTGACGAAATCTTCAGGAGTTTGGCCAAAATCTCAAACGATAGCTTGATAGAGCCTAGATCTCTGTGGAGATAAAAACGTTTTTCATCTTGTTATAAAACCCACAGCCATATTGCTAAACTAATAACGATTATGATGTTATAAACAGTGTCCATAAGTCTAAGAAAACAATAAAAATTTGAGAATACCTAGGGTTTTAAAAAACATAAATCACAGTTATGACATAAAATGAAGAAATTCTGGAATATTTCTATGCCACTAATCAAATTTGTGGCATTAATCATGTGACTCTTTGTACAGATGGTCAGATGTTCAAATCAGATCAAACTTGTGGAGTTCGTGCAGCTCGAATGCGAATTCATTTGAGGACATAAAATATAAACAAATTAGATTTTTATTTCTTTATGATAGAGTGTCATGAAAGACACCTATAAATAAAGTTATTATTGTTATTACTATTATTTAGACATCACATTTTGGTTAAATATTCAACTTTTTACTCAAATTGTTATGCCAGTGATATCATTTGAAATGAAATATGTTGTATTACATTTTTTATGCAAAATTGAGCCTTCTGTATTAGCAGTGTCAGACTTTTTGGACTCCACTACTACCTCAGACAGCACTGGTTTTGAGTGCACTGCACACAGGCATTTCTGTGCGCTCTGAAACACTCTGCGGTAAGTTTATAGCACAGAGATCCTTCTTCCTGTGAATCCATCTCCATCAAATGATGAAAATCCACATAAAGTCTTGACAGCACTGCATAGAGGTTTCCAAGAGCCTCCCTGTCAACACTGTTTCTGAAACAAAACAGCACAGTGTCAGTAAATTTTTAATTAGATGAATATGTTTGGCAGTTCATGCATCTTGTCATTTCCTTTATAAACAATTAATGTATGTGTCAGAAAACTGGTTTGTGTGTAAGTGGCTGTGGTTATGATACAGAGACTAAGAGGTTGTTATGTATATCATTATAAGCAAAATGTTTTTATCTGTATAGAAATGTATGCAACAAACATGCTCTGCTGTCACACAAACTTAAACACATACATTTCCATTCATTTTGTGGTACCTGAGCTGCTCATCCCGTAAAGCTTTCGTCACAGTTTGCAAAGTTGTAAGATGGGTATTTGTAAGTTTTTCTTTGGATATTTCACAGAGCGCGCTGTTTATGTTCTCCATGTTGTCACTGGAGGCTGCCATCAACACGAGCACAAGAAAACATAGACCTTTACTTCCGCCTACCGGCTGCACGAGGTTTCAAAATAAAAGCCAGCAATTTCTGCTCATATTCTTTAAAGTCTATATACTCTATTTGAAAGAAACATACGAGCATCTGAACTGTATTTGAGAAACCCTCTTAATCTCTGTGAAAGCACTTACTTTCAGAAAAAGCTGAGTGTCAAGCTAAGTCATGAGCTGTTAATAGCTAGCTAGCTAGCTAGCTAGATAGATAGATAACAACATGTATTTACTATAGGGTTAGTATTAGGAATAGGGTTTTGTTAGTTGCATGTAATTATGCATAATTTACTGTTATGACTACAGTAAATACATGAACATATGTAAAAAGGACACTGTAAAATAAAATGTTACCAAAGATTTTTGCCAAAATTCACTGAATATTAATTTAATAGACTATTTAATGAATAGCAATTTTGACACTGCTGTATGATTTCCATTATTCCTTACAGTCAAGGAGGTCAAGAACTGCAAAAATTAATATCGCTCTGCTACAAATAGAACAAATAGTAACTACAGGATTAGAGAATGGATCCAAAGACACATGAATCCATTTTTTGAGTTCTGATTTTATGCCATCGCTCGTGCTCCTCTGAAAAACACTCTATGAAGGTTACGCTGATTGAATCCGGTCCTGAGAGGACAGACTGAATGTTTGTGATGATGCCTAAACATTATTACATGATGTAACTTTCTTGATGTCCCCGTTCAAGAATGAGATCATCTGGACCATTATAAGCAAGGCCATCTGACACCCATTCATCTGAATCAAACGTTCAAAGGACTTCGACATCAGTCGTTCCAGTTTTTTCATAAACAAGATGTGGGGACAAGTGTTCCAGCTGAAACAACAAAAGGCCCGAGTTCCCTTTTGAATCTCCAGAAGTGCCAGAGTATTTTAGGTCACTGGCTTTCCATTTTGTGGTTCATCTCGTGTTTTTTCTGGCTTGGGAAATGCACTGAAGGAAGTTGGTCTTGCATGAAGATTATAATTACAGGTGGTTTTGTATCAGACATATATCCTCGGGTTAAGGGTGGACCCGCTGCTAATACATAAATGGGGTATTGCCGCTACCAGACCCTAAAACAGAGTCATTGATCATGAGAGACAGAAGCCAACTGAAAGCATCTACTGTGCTTAATGGCTTACAGGGCCAGCTGAAAATGTTCCCCTCCACCACTCCAAATGTATCTGGTGTCCTTGAGCAGATAAATATGTGCTAAATCAATGATCACTTTGCACGGCAGCGAAACGCAGAAATATTATAGAAGTGGGGATGTGTGTTGCTCTAATATGGTTCTCATAAAACACTTCCTCATGGGAAGCAGCTGGGTGCAGTGAAGTATTGCTTTCACAATGACAGACTTGCAGGAGACACATTATAATATATCCTGTCATGGTCTCACTCCAAAAGGAGGCTCCTTCTACAATAGTCTCAATATTGAGAGTGTCGGATAGGAAATATCACTCACATTATTGTGTGAAACATGACATATCTGTGTCAATACACATTGTAAAAGAAAAAACTGCTCTATAACTCGATTGAAAACAGCACTGTTGGGTTTCATGTAAACGCAATAATGAACCATCACAGGACATACGCTTCTAATCTTGTAATAAACCTAGAGAGAGTTTGAACTTCAAACTGTTTTTTTTCTCCAACATTTTGGTAATTCATTTTTTTTTTTTTTACGAATTTCTAACAAAAGAAAAGTGGTTGATATCTGACTGACAGGAGTTTTTCCAGTCAATTTGTAACAAATCCATTTACTTTGAGAAGAATTGTGACAGTTTGGCCCATTACTACATGTATAACAACCAGGGCCGTCCCAGTGCGAGTTAGAGGAAGCGGGGCCCCCTTGGTTGGTCTGTTCGCGATTGCTTTCGGGGTGGGGGGGGACTGTGTGTTCTTTGGTATCCCTCTCAAATCTCAGTCCATTTGCCGTAGATCACCCCTAAAGCAACCACAAATATCTGTTATCTCAACAAAATAACTAAAATGTCCACCCCAGTTTCTGTGATAGATAGTAAGTTGGAAATTAGAGTTGCCAAAAGAGTTGCCGACTTGTTGAGCGGATTCGTAAACACCTCTAATTGGCTGTTGTGTTCATGCACTCATCGGATATGTCTGTGATTGCCTTCAATGATCAATGCTTCAAAAACTTTGTAAATAGTCATCAATAATGCTCTTCACTGAGCGCTTACACAGATACATACGGAAGCATATGTATCTGTGTATGTAGCAGGCTGCTCCCGCTTTCAAAACGCATTCAAATTCAAACGCTTCCGTGAGTTGATCATTGTAGCCAATCACAGACATATCTGATGAGTGTTTGAACACAATGGCCAATCAGAGGTGATTACCAATCCACTCAACAGCACTCAAAACATCACATTTTCAAAATTTCAGTACCGACTGGTACTTTTGACAACTCCACTGGAAATTAAAGTTGAAATTCAGTTGCATTCAGATCCGCCTCCCTACATCCAATCAACAATCAATGTATAAAACCAAATCCCCGCCCTACATTTTTTTTCTGTTTCGAAGGTCAATTTCACTCAGATTTACATCACAATACAAAAAAAAATATCTGTCACAACTTCAGGTAAATTCATCCACAAAGGCTATTTACTTCTCAGTGAACTTTCTTTAAATTTTGCAAAAAAAAAAAAAAAAAAAAAAAAAAAAGGCAATCGGATACATCTGATTATTAAAAAAAAAGTAGTGAAACAAAGGTTTAAGTATTGCTTTTTATCTTTCATGATCTCTGGACCTGACAATTCCTCTCATCACAACCTCAAATCTCTACACCCACAGGTAGAAACCCTCCAAACCATAAGCGGAAAAGATCTGTATCTGGAAAAATCACGGCCGCAACTTTTCTTCAAAAGTATCATTTACAGTCAGCCTGTTGATGACCACCCAAAACTAACAGAGAGAACCATTATTCATTCTCAACAGAATCCTCAAAGCCACAAACTCAACTTTACTTTCTTGCTGGCCTCCACGGATCTATAAATAGATTGCATGATTCCTTTCGCTTTTAAGCAAAAAAAGGGGGTGTCCTAATTGTTTTGACTTGGTCAGTCCATTTTAAAAACATGATTTGCAAAATTAAAAAGTATGTTGATTGGCTTCTCAGACTTTTTAGATCCTGCCTCCTGATCTATAAGGCAGGGGGTTGGAAAGTGATGATAAAAAACAAATAGATTGGTTGGTTTGGTTTGTTAATGTGTAACTGCAGCCCAGAACAAGCACCCCCTCTACTGACCACACAAAGAATTACACATCGTAACAAAAACACAAAATTGATTGCGAATTAAGTGTATTATTATTTTAAGCAAAGGGTTCTCAACTTCAAAGGGGCCTCAAGGTGATTTAAAAACTATTCAAAACAAGCATTAAAATAAGCTAAAAAAAAAAAAAGATATAAGCTGACATATTTCTTAGTTTAATTTGTTCCCTTGTTTTTTATTTATAAACCAGGAAAACCTGGAAATACAGTATGAGGGAATTTTAAAAGGGTGATTTCTAGTCCTGAAAAAAATGTTAATGAATAAAATCTTTTTATAACGAATATACATTTGTTCCAGTTACATTAAGTTCTTAAATATTTTATTAGGCAGAAATTGCTGAGAAATTGCTATTAGTGGATATAAAAAAGTCATCACAAACAACCAAAAATATCATGTAAATTCATTGCTAATAAGTGTAAATGCTAAAGAACATTCAGTTATTGAATGTTTAAACTTCTGGAATTTTAACATTAATATATTGCCACTCCTAGTTTCTGTAAACACAAATATTTGAAAACAAGCAGCTTTGTAATTATAGCAAAAGCATCAGAAACATCTTGGGGGGCCTTCAAATACTTTGGGGGAGCCTTGAAATGAGACATTCACAAATGCTAATTTAAAGCATCTGCTGCCAACACTCCTAAATCTATTTTTACTATTCATTTTGTGCATATTACTTATTACATAATAAAAAAGCTGATCACTATGTACATATATGATCTGTGAGGTGCTACTGCAGCCGGACTCAAACACACAGGGCAAGCCTACAGCACAAAACATGTACAAATATTATAGATATACAGTAGGAACACAGATTTAGGAACCCTATTCTTCCTCTTCTTGTGGTGGTGATGGGCTGTAACCATTTCCTTTTTCTTGACCGACGCCTGTTTGAACCTTAGCAATGAACTCTGTGCTAGTGAGGGCCTGGCCCCGTCTGGGACAGGTGGGCTTTACTAGCAGATGCTCGGCTTTGTCTGTAAATAAACAGAGGAACAGAGAACAATGATTGTAAAGGCGATTTATGATTGTGTAGATATGATCAAACAAAACATATCTTGTTTATTTTATTCTCACGTGACAACACTACTCGGGTCATAAAAATATTTGAGTGAGATTGTATCTTACCTCCTGGTGCGATGGGCTTCATGAGGCGGTTAAGCTGAATTTTCCAGGGTTTCAGCATCTGAGTGGAAGTAGACTGACTCATCAATTCTCTCTGTATAAAAATTAGTAGTATATGGCTATAGTTGAAAGTCTGATCACTTAAATAAGTAATAGCACATGATTTGAGGTGTCATTCATGTAGCACAAATGGCCCTTTTTAGTTAGTCCCACTGTTTTCTAGTCTCTCACCTCTGCGTTGTGTTGACCACTCTCCTCTAGTTGCTGGATGTTGGGTGGTGCTGCAGTGAAAGTCAATTCATGGATATGTACCTCCTTTTATACAATAAAAGCCATTTGTTAATGAACTACTAAACAAGTTGTAATTAGAACAGGGGCGGTCCAGCTAAGTGATGCTTGTGTTAAATCATAAAAAGCTATTTGCTTTTACGAGAAGCTCATTCAGAACTGCCCTGATCTGGATGACTGTGTGAACTGCACAGGCACACGGACTTTAGCCAATCATAAAAAGATACAGTAGCAAAACAGCCTGTTTAAAGGAATAGTTCACCAAAAAGTGAAAATTTGGTCAGGGTGAGTAAGATTTTTTTTTTGGAAAGAAATTAATACTTTTATTCAGCAAGGAAACGCCTTTACTGTCACTTTTGATTAGTTTCAAATGCTGTTCTTCTGAATGTTCTATTCATCAAAGAATCCTGAAAAAAAAATGTATTACGGTTTCCACAAAAATATTAAGCAGCACCACTGTTTTCAACATTGATAATAATAATAATAATTGTTTCTTGAGCACCAAATTAGCATATTAGAATGATTTCGGAAGGATCATGTGACACTGAAGACTGGAATAAAACGGCCATTTTAAATTGTTATAATAGTTGACAATATTACTACTCTGACTGTATTTCTGATTAACTGAATGCAGCTTAAGAGAGTTCTTCCAAAAAAAAAAAAAAAAAAAAAGGGAAAAAAAAAAAAAATTCTTACTAACCCCAAACTTTTGAACAGTAGTGTATGTGTAGTTTATAATTTTTGAGTAAATGATGACTAAAGTTTTATTTTTGTGTGAACTAATCCTTTAATTCTAAGAAAATTGTAAATCATGAATGTTTTTGCCTCAATAAACCTTAGTTGAGTCCCAATTTGTGTACTTATACGTAATTCTATGCTGTTTTGTAGTATAAATAGTGTAAGTAGTGTGTTCCAAAATGAAAAAGTTTAATTTAAATACCTGGATGACGCACTTAAGTGCTTTTCACACTTGAAAGAGTTAACCCTGGGTCATTCTAAACCCCGGGTAAACGAAATCCCGGGTTATCTTGCTTCACGTTTCACACTGCTCATAATTTACCTAGGGTTAACAATTAATCCTGGGTATTCATAAGCTGACGTTTCACATTGTACATTCCTAAACCCTGGGTTAACGTTCTTATTTGCATATTTGCTGTGTCAGTGTCATTGATTGGATAAATGCAGCACGTGACCTGTTTACATAGCTTTATCATTGCGCATTCTCGTATTGCCGACTGTACTATCGAGTTTACATTAAATGGACATTTCGGACTATAAAAGGTAAGAATGAAACGGTCTCTTCTTCACTCAAATTGTTGCGTTTTCTGTCAGCATTTCTGTCAGCATTCTAAGACTGAGCTCAACACACAAAGACTGTTTCCTTTGACTGAAGCAGATTTAAATACTTACATGGAATTTAAACAAACACTGAACTTAACTGGCTCTGACTCATAAGTATCAAATTACATTCATAATTGGCCTTACATTCGTTAAGTGTGTCCCCGGCTTAAGGCACATGAATATGATGCATGCTATTGGTTAGCCATTGCTAAGCAACTAGTCATAACATTTTAACACCATGTCGTTTCACACTGCACAAGTTTGGCAGCTCAATGTGGGGTTAACACTGTAGCATTTATATTTTTTCACTGACCCTACAAAATATGCTGTCCCTTTACTATCTTTATTTCTTCACATCAACTCCAGTTGTGTCCTGTCTCTCACCTCTGTGTTGTGTTGACTGCTCTCCTCTGGTTGCTGATTGATGGGACATGTTGCAGTGGAAGTGTCATCATCGGGTGGCGGCTCCTCCTGACTCCTAACAGCAGGGGTTTCCAGCTGACTTTGAAGAAGGAGAAGGTCCGCAACTTTCTTCTGCTCCTCCGCAAGCTGCCTGTAGGTATAAATGAAAGCAATCAAGAGTGTATTTCTTGTCCTAATACAACAGTGTCCATATGTGTTGACGAAGGTGTGAATAAAATGAAATAATTATGAGATTTGCAGTACCTCTCCAGGTCCTGTCGGACTCTGTCTTCTTCTAAACGGGCGTGAATCTGAGTGTTGAGTGCCTCTTCCAGTTTAACTTGTGTGAGTTCTAATTCACGGATCCTCTTCTTCTGCTGCTGTACTTCCTTCTCCATCTCAGTCAATGTAGCTGTCATCCTCTCCTTGGCCTACATAACCACCAACTTTATCACTATTTTCAACATTGATAATAATAAGAAATGTTTCTTGAGCATCAAATCAGCATATTAGAATGATTTCTGAAGGATCATGTGACACTAAAGGCCGGATTAATGATGCTGAAAATGTAGCTTTGCATCACAGGAATAAATTACATTTTAAAATATATTCAAATAGAAAACAGTTATTTTAAATTGTATTAAGATTTCAAAATATTAATGAATATTACTGTATTTTTCATCAAATAAATTCAGCCTTGGTGTGACTTCTTTCAAAAGAGACTTTTAAAACTATAAAAAATTCTTACTGACTCAAACCTTTTGAATTTATACATCACAATGTCATGTAACTGCTGTATTCAAAGACCTGAAATGCTGCTTTCAGCAAATGAATTTGTCATAGTAATAAAAGTGCATGAATGTGTTAAAATATGTTTTAAGAAGCGGATGTAGTGTGACAACACATTAATGAAACAGGATGGCTTAAAAAAAAAAAAAAAAAGCTCCATCTCACCTCTTTAGCTTCTTCGAGCTGTCTCTCCAGATCTCTCTGTATTGCCTGCTGTTTCTCTCGCTCTTGCTTCTCTTCCTCTTTATGCTTTGCCTCAACCTCCCTCTGTTTCTGGGGAACAAACAAACTATTGTTTAAGACAAAGTAACACAGGCTAAGTTTGGATTTAAATACTAACTTACTGTACTTCTTACTCAATACTGCATAGCACATATCATAATACCAACTTTTTAAAAGAAAAAAAAAAATAGTATGTGAAACAGAACACGCATGGTTATGGTTTGTGATCGTCACGTCGCATTTTTACTATACCGCTGCTGTCCAGTTATCAATAAGGTTATTTTGTATATTTAAACAAATCTCTCAACTCTCGATGTTCCAATCATATAATAAGTCAAGAATCATGTTTTTAGTTTCGGATTATTCGTCATACACTCGAAATGGAAGTTCAAGTCAAATGCATTGCATTGTGGGATACAACATCTCACACCCTGTGCTATATTGTAGTGGTTCTCAAACTTTTTGACTGGAAGCAACCCATACACCCCCTTCAATAAAAATGGTTATGGAGGGAAAACGAGTGTTTATTTGTAGCATTTTAATTGAGATAAGACTTAGATTTAATTTAATATATTAAAAAATAATTTATTAATTTAAATACTTTTAAGCCCTCCTTAGAAGTTTGCTAAAGGCCCCTGGTTGAAAACCAATGCTACTGTATATTGTATACCGCCCATGTAGACATATCAAAATTTGCATACTGCACACAGTACACATGCTACATGGGTCATTGACAAATAAGGTTTTTAAAAGTGTAAAAAAAAACATAATGGAGATATAATTAATTTTGAAGTGTTAACAATGAGATTATGTGGTTTTTATAATCAATTAACACTGCTTTTGTCATGTTTTACAAGAAGGACAAAATTTGTCACCAAAAAGTCATTTGGTTTAACCAAAATTTCGGTTTTGCCGAATGACACTTTTGGTAATACCGAATGACGATATTTTCAAACAATGCTAACAGGCTGATATCTAGTTAGCTTGCTAGCTAGCTGGCAAAAGGACAATCAAACATTTTATATTTAGTACAAGTTTCTAAAATATTACAACATTTTCCATGTTTTATAGCGGTTGTACCGAATAACCGTATGAGCAAGTGAAAACATGAATTTTTCAAATAGTTAAAAGATAGTTAGTTACTTTGCAGTGGTCCTTTGCAGGTGTCTGAATGATGTCATGTCCTGTCACATGATATTGACAACATGACTTGATCCAAAATGGTCCCTTCTATATTCCAAATGACATCAATGAAATTCATTTTCCCGGACATTCTTTTTCATAACAAAGCAACGACTTCTACACATAATTTTAATACCATTTTGCACTATGTTGATTTATAATGTTATAAAATCATGCCAGAATAAAAAATATATACATTTATTACATTTTAAGATATTTTAATCACAAATGAAATGGCTGTATTGGCCTTTGGGCGGTTAAACCGAATGACCTTTTGACACTTCAAAACCTTTAAAATACCTTTATATGTAGCAAAATATAATTAAAACCTTTTGGATTCAATAAAAGAGATCTAGTTGTACTACCTTACATACTTTGGATGTCATATCTTTGTTTTTTATTATTATTAAGGCCTTTGGACAAAAAAATTACCCATCACGTCATTGACCCATATACTGCAGATATAGTAAGAGTAATCTGGTAGCATGCTATTTGGAACATTGCCACAGTCCCTTTGCCCTATTAGAATTATATTAAATCAGTTACTTGAATGATGCTCTCAATGTGTTGCTCCAATCTCTCTGTTTCTGCCTCCTGCTCCGGAGTAGAGTGCTGCGACGCCTCAACTGCAACGGGTTCGTTGCTCTGGCTTCTTTGAAGGGTTTCTCTCTGCTTGCGTCTGCTCAATTTCAGCTCCTGATGCAGAGAGCTCTTACCCTCAGCCCTCAATCTCAATGCCGTCTGCATGGCTGCAAAACAGTTTGGCCCATCATCCCTCAAGAAAACAACACTTTGACAAGAAAGCAGCAGTGTTGTGTATATATATTATATATATATATATATATATACACACATACATACATACATACATACATACACACACACACACACACACACTGCCTGGCCAAAAAAAGTTGCTGTTTGGATTTTAATAGGCAAATACTTACTGTAAGAGATTATGGATGGATCATTATTACAGTGATTATTATGTTTCTAGCATGTTATATGTTTAGCAAAGGTTCTTTTAACCCTAAAAGTGTGTAGCTTTTCCATTTCATTTCATGAATCATGCACCTCTTGATGGAAATAACATCACAACATTTATTTCCCTCAAGAGGTGCATCAATTTTTGGTCAAGATCTTGTATTGACAATGCAAGAGGTGAGCACTCTGTAAAGTCTCCTCCAGCACATCCCAAAGACTTTTCAGGTCAGGACTCAGAGGTGCCAATTTATGTATGAAAATGATTCTTCATGCTCCCTCTCAGTTTTTTTTTTTCCCCCCCACAGTTTGAGCCTGATGAATCTTGACATTGTCACCCTGGAATATGGCCATGATGTGTCTTCCTACATGGTTGTTTAAGAAATGAAAGCTACAAACTCCATCTTTTAGGGTTAAAAGAACCATTGCCAAACTTATAACATGCTAGAAATATAATAATCACTATAATAATGATTTATCCATAGATTCTTAAGTATTTCCCTATTAAAATCCAAACAGTGACTTTTATTTTGCCCAGGCATTATATAATGAACTCTCACCTGTTACCCAATCTACTCTCTGCTTCAGGTTCGAAGCACTCATCTCATAGGTCCTGATGGGAGTCTTCACACAGAACAGGCAGCGTCGCCCTTCTTTATCAGGGAGATTCTGAGTGTGTTGACAGAAATGAGAAAGTTATGATGCCTGAAGCATTTAAGATATTTATTTTACAGTGGAATACACTTGCCGAGTTACCTCCACCACACAATTCTCCTCCAGCAGGACCTCTCCTTTCTTCTCCTTCAGGTCCTCGCTGACAAAGTACGCAAGGCTACTAGGCTTCAACACAAACCAGCGCTCCTGCCAGTTCCTGCGAACGTGCCCCTTCTTTAACAAGTAACCCTGATGGATAAAGTGAATAAGAAATAGATAAAATGGAACTAAAAGACTTGAGATAAAATCATTGTAAATGGTTGTGCCATCTGTTACACAATACAGGAAGTAAAGAACCACGCTACTAAGAATCAGACAGTGTAAAGTGTAGTTGCAGAATTACATTATATTTACTGAGATTCCTACATAACCTAGTGTGCTGCACGCAAAGCATCAGTCACCTTCTTGATGTTGTTGTGGTACATCTCCATGAAAACATCGTCCACAGCGAGACTGAAGGCCTCCTTGCTCTCAACATGCAAAAGCTGGCCTGCACTCAAATGTTCCAAGAACTCCCACACTGACATACCGTCCTGAAGATCAACATTCTGGGACAAAAGTTCCTCCAATAATGTCCCATCCCACTCCAGAGTCATTGCACTTGAGATTTTCTTCAGCAGGTACTCCAACTAAATTAACAGAGGCATTAACAGAGTTCATGCATTAGCATCAGTGACAGGGGAGTTGTTGAAGACATTTTTTGTGGATGAATCTCATGTTTCAGGTCACATTTATTATATATTTGCATAATTTTGCATTATTATTATTTTTTTATTAAATTATTTAAAAATTACTCCCACTGCTGAAATAAAATATATAAAATAAAATAAATGTTAGGTTTCATGTTAAGGAAACACATTTTCTTTTTCTTCTGTTGATTTTGTGACACATTTTTGACTAGTTTCATGAGATCTACCATTTCCTGCAAATCATGAGATATATTCAAGGGGTTTCAAACAAACCATGTTGGCTCTAAGTAAAATGACAAAAAGCAGCAAGAAATGAAAGTTACAACATATCCTCAAATATGGTTTCTTAATAAAAATCTACTTTAGACTAATGTTATCTTCAGGAAACCACCACATCTATATGAAGTTCCAATTCTCATGTCACTTCCTTCCGTGAAAAAAAAAAAAGGTGCATATGAAAAAAGCAACACCATACTAGGTGTAGCTTCAGACCACTCAAACACTGTCTCAATAATAAACTGTGAGATTCTCAAGTTAACAGTCTTATTTTAAGTGTTACCTCTCACTTAAGCATCATAAACCGCTGCTATTCATAAACATAAGTATAGAGAGATTTTATTACTATGGACAACGTCTAACCAGCATTAGGTGGTGGCATTTCAAGATATAAAAACATCCAGACTCTGAATGCTTTAGTCTGATTGGAAGTACCCATTATTTTGGTTAACAGGAGATTTATATTTTCATATTAATTTTTTATTCGCCAGTCTGGTTATATGTGTATCATTTCAGCTGTGGTTATTCACAGCAATGTTTTATCTTATCATCTCTCTATCTGTCCATCTTTCTTGTTTTCTCACTCACCTCCGGTTGAATGATGACTAATGGGTAACGGTCTTCCGAGAGCAGGTTGAACAGACAGAAGAGTTTGAAGCAGTCTTTCTGTGAACACAGGCCCTGTTGAATGCTGGGTTTGCAGTTCTTCTTTGATGTCAACGTCCAGCACAGCTCATCAAAGGTTTCCTTATTAAACGTCCCCTCTGTGGCCTGTAAATGAACACAGCACTATTAGCAGCCAAGAAAACTTTACCTGACACTGTTCGCCAAACAGACATTGCTCAATGTTCAATTAAATTATTTACTTATTTCAAACCCGTACAGATTTCTATCTTGTGTGGAACACAAATACAGAAATATTAAAGAATATTCTGTACTTTAAGGGACTTTTGACTCATTTTTTATGCTTAAAAGCTCCTATTAATTGCTATTAATTGCAATTGCATGGAAAAGTGCAACTAGAACATTCTTCAAAATTATTCCATTTGTGTTTAATGGCAGAAAGAATGGATGGATTTGATATAACATGAGGTCGAGTAAACCCTTGCGAAAAACAATTGCACTGAATGTGCACTTGTAGTGTTCTTCAGATCATTAAAGTTCAGCAGCACATACATGCAGATATAGTGTTAATGAAATAAAACGGCACTTAAGTGTACTTAAAAAGAGTATGTCACTTAATGCACTTAAGTACGCTAATAATGTCAAATTAATAGTCATTACATATTCATAATCTTTCTTTAAAGAACACTTGTTTTGATGTTCATGTACAAGTATATGTAAAGTACTTGATTTTAATTTTAACTGTAGTGTGTTATTTGATATTACATTTAAAGTAAATATATTTCATACTGTAATCTTTCTTTAAAGTACATTTGTTTTGATGTTCATGTACAAGTATATGTAAAGTACTTGATTTTAATTTTAACTGTAGTGTGTTATTTGATATTACATTTCAAGTAAATATATTTTAAAATGTACTAAATTGCAACTTCATCATTACAAATCTTGTACGTCAAATTTAAACACGACATATAAATTTCAATAGAAATGACATTAAATTATTTTTTAGTTTACCATAAATGCTTGTCAGTACACTCAGCCGTATACACTTTAACCATATTTTAAGTTCTACTTAAGTGGGTCAAGAAGCACTCTTACGTTCAACTATTTGTATTTAATGTAAATTAAAAATATAATAAAAATACATTTTCATTTTTAATGGTAAACAACACTAAATAATTTGTCCCGACACATTACATTGAGTTTGCACTTATATTTTTTCAGTAATAACCTTTTAAAAGTGTATTTCTTTTTCACAAGGGAAATGATGACACAATTATCAGACCTTAGCCAGAATGTATTTGTTGAGGTAGGGCATGTAGCCCTGGTTGGACACTGGCCCATTATTATTGTCCTTAAAGTGCTCCTCTAATGCCACAGGATCATGAGGAATATTCAGCGCCGTATAGAGATTGTGTGAGAGAACCTGGTGGAGAAACACACACACAAGCTTTTTTTTAGATCATTATGTAGACTCTCTATAGGCGTAATGGTTTTATACTGAGTTAATGATATTTTCTAACCCCTAACCCTAAACATAACCCACACAGAAAACTTTCTGCATTTTTACATTTTTATTAAAACATCATTTAGTATGATGTATAAGCTGTTTTCCTTATAGGGCCCAATCAAATGTCTACACAATGTCAAAAAATGTCAGGTTTATCTATCTTTGTAGGGACATTTGTTCACACAATGTAGGTACTCCCCCACCCCCCCACCTCTCCCCCCACTCACACACACACACACACACACACACACACACACATCATGATTTATATCATTGTGGTAGCCACATCAGCAGATAAACAAGACCACACACTAGAAGTGTGGATTTGTGTGGAACACCCGAGTGGATTTGACATTACTAAGCTATATTACAGTGGCCATAAAAGAAAAATGTTTATAAAATATACAACAACAAATATATAATTTTTAAAATAAGATAAAAAGTATTTGAACACTTACTGGTCAACTGTTAGTGGAACATATTCAATGTTAATTTGTGTTTACCATGCTAGCATATCACTTGAGGGAAACTGACTTTATACAGTACCACTAAAAGCACCTAGAAACTAGTTAGGTAGAAGTAATTGCAAAGAAATGGCACAAAAAAAAAGTGAAGTTAGTTCTTTGAAAAGGCCTGACCTGTCAATCACTCTTCAGCTGTGAGTAATAAGTTGGATTTAAAAGCCAATTTATTGACACGATCATGGGACCTTGTTCTGATATGACATACAATCAGCATTGCAACTGACATTTATATGATGTACAATAACAGTTTTACACACAAGAAAAGAAATTTGCAGGAAATGGCAAAAATGCTCTCAGCGCAAGTTCTAACATGTCTCGACCCATGTCTGTTTAATGCTGAGACTTTAAGCAAAGGGCCGACTCAGGACATGTTTAAACACGAGCTAAAGACTGTCAAAGCTGTCTACATGCTGACTGTGTCCTTTGGTATTTATTTTAAAGCTCACAGACATGTGACACCATTAAATCCCCCCATCAATATCCATTAAAAAAACTACCACAAAGAAAAAAGTTTCAAGACTATCTGAGATCATTTATTACTGCATGAGAATGTGTTTGAGTACCTACTGTATACTTATCCATATTTTGGGGACAAATTTGTTCCCAAAAATGAGCTCAACCTGACAAAACCTCCTTTTGGGGACATTCATATTTGTAAAAAATAAAAAAGTAAATACGTTTTTTTTTTTTTATTGCGAAACTTTAAATTGTAAAAATGCTTATTTTTTTCCTGTTAGGGTGTGGGTCAGGGTTAGGTTATAGTATTTTATAATTAGCTCAGTATAAAAACAACACAAGTCAATGGAATGTCCCCATATAGCCAAGTAAACGTGTGTGTGTGTGTGTGTGTGTGTGTGTGTATGTGTGTGTGTGTGTGTGTGTGTAGGACTTATTTGGACCGCTGTTCCTTTCTTTTCTGTAGCTCTTGATAAGAAAATATGACATTTTTAGCTACCACAAATGTAGAAAACATTTAAGTTACAGTGTAGCCTAAATAAATAAGAAACCATTTTTGTGTATAGAGCAAACGACACTTGAACACACTGAAACACGAGTCAAGTCAAAGGTACACAGGTGGTCTGACCTTTAGTTGCGACTTGGAAACTTTTCCGCTCTGCTCTACATCCAGAGACGTGAACGCGTACCAGATGGACTTCAGCAGCTCGCTTTGTAGATCCATAACGCCAGTAATGACACATCCTGCTCACATTCTGAGACAGATACCGCTTTACATTGCGGAACTGAGACATTGGCTGTAGTTAAAAATCTTGTGAGCTGCCTACCTAGGCAGCACTGTGGGCAACACGGGCGCGTGCAACGATTTGCGCATTGTAAACGCGTTCCAAGCGTAGCTCTACCGCAGCTATGATGCCTAAAATGCTGTCTAAGCAGGAAGCTCGTTATATTTTGACACACAATCTGATTACCGAGTAAAATGCACCAGCTGGGAGGGACAGTTACTGGTGAACCTCAGTCTACACCGCGAGTAAATACAAACGCGCAACTGAGCCACAATAAACAAAACCTCTGAATTCTTAAGTAGGCTAAAAGACAACTGCAATAAGCGGAATATAGTGATTCCATCAAATTAACAGTTTAGAAAGCTTGTTTGAGATATATACACTGCATTAAAAAGATGCAAAACAAGAACGAAAAATCAATGGTGCATCTGGTGGTGTTTTGGTTTGAACGAATCTTTTAAGTGAACGAATCGTTCTAAAGTCATGCATGACTCAATCAATATTCGTTCGCTGAGGTGTAAATAAGATTCGAGTGTGGGCTGTGAAGGAACATATATGCTAACTGTACTGAATGAACAGTTTAGTGGAAGAACGAACTGGAAAATCTTTTTGAACGAAACGAATCAGTCATTCCAGCATCGTTCGGTTTGTCGTGCGAAACAATCTCGTTCACCAGGAGAGAAAGGGAGAGGAAGAATTATGATTAAAATGGTTAAAACTATGAATTTATTTTCGATGTTATTACTGTCTTTTTTCTATAGTGTAAAATATAATTAAGGCCTATATCTGCTATTCTGCTTTGTCATCTGTAGCTTACACACTGCGAAATTTCAGTACATTTGTAGACAAGCACATTTTAATGACTTGTTTAAGGGAGAAAACGCATCAGGTTCCAAAACAAACGCTCCAAACGAGCCATGTATAAAAACGCCCTCAGTGTGACCGACTCAGTCGCAATAGAAATCGTTAAACGAATAATAGTTAAATAAATCGATTGAGTGAATGATTCAGTGATCCACTTGTGATGGGAAAAATACTTGTGGTGTAACAAACGAAGTATTGTATTCTGTTAATTGTTCTTGAAGAATAAAATCTTGCTTAATGAATCACTTGTGAAGATATCTTTTTTTGTCAACAGAGTCAAAACCCCAACAGATTCAAAAGGCTAACTCAAAACCCTTGCAGTGGAATGTGTGAGTGGGTTAAGTGTTCTGTGGGTGTTAAATATAGGTTGTGGAGTGAAAGTAGTGAGTGAACGCACTTCTATCTCTGGTCAAGTTTCACTTGTGCAGCTCAGGTGGGAGTGAATCTGTTAGTACTGCGTGCTTGTTCAGCTTTATAAAGCTACCTTAAGAAGCCAATACAGGGAGTTCTTAAATGGTTTACTCTGCAATATCGGCTTATTCATCACATTCTATAAATATTCAGATATTTTTCTTGACTCATGCCCTTCTAGCATGATAAAAAGAGAAAATAACTTATAAATAAAATCAGTTATAAGTGCATTTTTTCTTCCTCAAGACTACGATCTTGGGTAGTAAGAGGAAACTGCATAATCGACATGTAAAACGAGACATGTGAGAATAAAATGTCAAATTACAGTTCAGACACTTCCTCAAGTCTCAAGTACAGACATCAGGTGACATCAGATACAACTTCATTTTATTTTGCCAAATGCGCTTGTCTTGATTCATCTTTAGCAGACTTTGACTAAAGGTTTCTTGGAGAGCTCTGACGTAGATGAGTTTCAGAACAAAACCAGGGGTTTAATGGACAATAAAGACTGTAAAAACAAAATTTTAATGTGAGAAACAAAATAACTGCTTTAAAGGGTTAGTTCACCCAAAAATGAAAATAATGTCATTTATTACTCACCCTCATGCCGTTCCACACCCGTAAGACCTTCGTTAATCTTCGGAACGCAAATTAAGATATTTTTTGTTGAAATCCAATGGCTCAGTGAGGCCTACATAGCCAGCAATGACATTTCCTCTCTCAAGATTCATTAATGTACTAAAAACATATTTAAATCAGGTCATGTGAGTACAGTGGTTCAATATTAATATTATAAAGCGACGAGAATATTTTTGGTGCGCCAAAAAAACAAAATA
Source organism: Ctenopharyngodon idella (assembly GCF_019924925.1). Classification (NCBI taxonomy): domain Eukaryota; kingdom Metazoa; phylum Chordata; class Actinopteri; order Cypriniformes; family Xenocyprididae; genus Ctenopharyngodon; species Ctenopharyngodon idella. The sequence goes on along the minus strand of NC_067223.1, from coordinate 6,423,317 downwards.
ACGACTTATATAGTGATGGCCGATTTCAAAACACTGCTTCATGAAGCTTCGGAGCGTTATGAATCAGCGTGTCGAATCAGCGGTTCGGAGCGCCAACGTCATGCGATTTTAGCAGTTTGGCGGTTTGACACGCGATTCGAATCATGATTTGACACGCTGATTCATAACAAAAATATCTTACGGGTGTGGAACGGCATGAGGGTGAGTAATAAATGACATTATTTTCATTTTTGGGTGAACTAACCCTTTAAGATCTGCATATAGGAGACGACAATGTCCACCACTAAAACTTTTAAAAGCTCAGTAAATGGTATACTTTCTCGTTCCTGCTCACTCACAAGAGAAAACTTAAAGTAATATTATTATAGCTTAATATTATTAATCTATAATATATTAAAATATAAATATCACAATAATATATTATACCTATATAACATTCTGTGACTGAAATACACAAACACATTCAATTCTCATCCTTAAGTCTCCATATACATAAACACAAACCCCAGACTGTTGTGGTTTTGAAGCAGCTGACCTACTCTGTAAAGAAACTCTCAGTGAAACAGACACAGATGAATGGGTTTCACAGAAGATATTGAAGGAATATTACGGGTTCAGTACAAGTTAGGCTCATTTGACAGCATTTGTGGCATAATGTTGGCTACCACAAAATGAATTTCCAGTTCCTTATTTTCTTTAAAAAGGCAAAAATATGGGTTATAGTCAAGCATTTATAATGAAATGAATCCATAAACGTTAAAATACTCACTTTTCCAATAGTATTGTAGCTACAAGATGTAAAGAATATGCATGTTAAATTGATTTTAGTGTGGGGGAAAAAACAAAACACATTAGATAAATAAACAAATAAATCACACTTTTCTGTGTAGTTATATCCAATAAAATCAATTGTACAACTTTGACACCATGACAACACAATGCTGTAAACCATAACATGACTGTAAAAATAATAATAATTTAAACATCTTTACAGCTCAAATAATACACAAGTTTAGATGAAATAATACAGTGCTTTTGTAAAATTATAAAGTTCACATTTCTGCTTTTAAATCCTCCAAAAATTGCTCCCATTCACTTCTATTATAAGTTCCTCACTGTAACCTCAAAAATAAGGGATGACTCCAAAACATTTTTTTATAGTGCTCATTATTACATCACAAGTGTACTAAGAAGAAACTAGAAAAGTACTATGCCTAAAAAAAAACAGAGCTTGATGTTCAAAATCACCCTCAGTAACCAACTATTTTCAGACAAATTATCAGCCTGACTCATTTCTGGCTTACTGACAGATCATCAGACATTATGTATTAAAGAGCTGGCTCATGCTCTGAAGAAAGATCTGGCCATATCTAGACATTCTGTACTGATAAAGAAGGCTAAGAAGGTCAGATCGAGTCGTGCGTAGATCATATCGTTCTCTCTTGACTGTTCAATCACACCTGGACTGGTCGACATGTCCATGAGTCCCCCACCCCCCACATGCACACAATGAACCCAGCCCGCCTTTGACACATCCCAGTCCCCCCTCACTCCCTTTCTATCACAAACACACACTCATTTACTACTGTAACAGACACACATGCTTTCTAACAAGATTGGGAGGGACAGTCACCCTTGGCAGGACGCATACTGTGGGCCTCTGATGTAATTCCCTTCTGCTTCCTGTTGGTGCTTAACCCTGATACACCTCCCACATCCCAACTCTGCTTATAAATACAAAAGAAAGGGATGCTGATCCCATTAAGAGAGTCCGACTTCATAGACATGGACCATATGCACGTTTAAGTGGAGATCTGGCATGGATGCACCCTTTCTTGACTGGAATTTCAATTTGACGTAAACTCAAAACTGAAACTGACAGGTAAGACTTCATAATCAACTTATACCAATAGGTATTTTGGTATAAACAATGATGGACAAGAAATGATTTATTCAGATACTCTTGAATAAATGTGGGGTTTGATATTATAGTGAAACTTATTACGAATACATGGTTTCAAGATAAGGTTTTCCATTGTGTTCGTACTTACGGTTCTCAAATGTGAGGGAAAGAGTGGTGGACACAAACCTCCTCATTCAGAGAGGGAGATTGGATCCCTCCCCAACTTCTGGAAGGGTTTCTCATGTCAATGGGTTCAGTGATCTTGGCGCAGACCTGGGAGAGCTGCTCTATTGAACACGGCAATACTGCCAGAGAAAGGGAGAAGGGCTCTTTTGGTCTGTTCGATCAGATTGTTTTAACACAGGAGAGACGAGATCAGTGTTTGCTTATCTGGATTAGCCATCCTACAAAAAGAAAGAAACAAAATGAACAGGTGATGGTAGGCAGAAAAAAACAAAATTTATGCATAACAATCGAAATGGATCTGAAATCTAATAAATCTGCTTTTTTCTCCAACAGATAAGATACAACACACAAGAAGAATTTACAGATAAACAATCAGGCAATATGATGGATGAGTGTTTTCATGAAAAAGATTACCTTGTGTCACGACGTATCTACTCAAACCGGGTCTTTGACCAGGTCCATGAGAGACAAGACCAAGAGATCCAGAGTTTACGAGAACAGCTGAGCAGAACCTGTGGGTAAGTACATGTGGAACTCACATCTAGTGTTTTCATCTGCATTGTGATATTAATTATATTTTCCACAGATGCACTGATAAATGGGCTGTTCAGAAGATAAAGGGGCTTCTGCCAATTCTAGATTGGCTACCTAAATACCCAGTCAAGCAATGGTTACCCAGTGATGTTGTCTCTGGGGTCACCACAGGCCTAGTATGCTGTTTACAAGGTAAGATGCACTCTGTGAACAAAACAGCATATTAATTTAATACTGCGATAATGAAGTTGTAATTGCTTTCCATTGCTGTGCAGGTGTAGCTTATGCATTGCTGGCCTCTGTAGCACCAGTCTATGGACTCTACTCTGCGTTTTTTCCAATTCTCACATACTTTGTGCTGGGAACATCCAGACACATTTCTGTGGGTAGGTCTATGTCTTTATTAACAAATCTTTCAAGTGGTATCAATTAAAAGATATGTATTGCTTACTGCATACTACTTACTATTTTATGCAAAACAGTATGCACTACGGTATGTAACAGTAAATGCTTAACACAGTAGCTACGACTTTGTTACTACTATATTATACCATCTTGATAAATTGCATGTTTTATTGTGTAAAAATGGCATGCTGTTATCATCTCGTAAATAACTAGACATTTCATTCATTAATACAGTTTATTCACAGTTAAAAAATTGTAATAAAATATGACAAGATCTCAGAGTTAAACTGTGTCAGAAAAAAATCTTAATTATGTCAGACAACATTTAAGCAAAACATGGTCAGGTCAAAGTGTCTGAATAATTTTTGGTTCCAAATTTTTATTAATTTTACTGGTAGTCCACTGTATGAAGAATTTTTGGGTATAATATGTCACAGTTTACTTTATTTTGCTATCCTCACTTACATAAATGAACTATAGTGTCCTGCACCCACTAGTAAAAAAATGTAAAAAAATTATTTGGTTTGACTGTATGGTTATTTTGTCATTTTAATCCAAGTTTATGTAAAAAAAAAAACATTGAGTAATATTATAATTTAAGTTCAAGTTTTATACAGTATTCTGTGCAGTGTGCACTGATGTATACAAATATAGTAAGCATATTTTATGCATATAGAATATATGCATACTGAATAAAAAGTAAGAGTTGTATGCAATGTTTTCATGTCATTCTCTTACTTGCATTTATATCTCATTTAGGTCCATTCCCTGTCACCTGTCTGATGGTGGGCTCTGTAGTTTTGACCTTAGCGCCCGATGAGCACTTTCTGCGTTCAGTGAACATAACAAATGTGAATGAGACAGTGACAGATGAAAGGTTAATGGAGGTGGATGTAGAGGCCAGAGAGGCCCAGAGAATCATGGTGGCTTGTACTATGACAGTGTTGGTTGGATTATTCCAGGTAATCATTCACAACATTTAAATTTAAACCTGTGATACAGCTAAAATAAACAATTTACACATTTCTTTATTGTAATATTTAATTTGTATACTTGCATACCTCCAGCATTCTGGAGGCAGTAAGGGTTTTTTTTTTTTTTAATCATAAAATTAATTCTGCGCTCGGAGAAATGTATTCTTAAGCATCAGACAGCAGTATTGTCATTTAATATCAAGGTGGTGTGCTGCAACTCAAATTAGTTTTGCTTATTCTCAGGTGGCTATGGGGCTGATGCAGGTGGGCTTTCTAGTCAGGTATCTCTCAGACCCACTGGTAGGCGGCTTCACCACTGCTGCTGCCTTTCATGTCTTCATATCTCAGATTAAAACCATCCTGTCTGTTCCTACCCACAACCATAATGGATTCTTCTCCTTTGCTTATGTGAGTCTCTTAAATATTAATATTGTTTTAATATCACAAACACACATATCTCAGCTTAAATAACTTGTATATTAAAATATTTATCTATATTTTTTTTTTCCATTTTAAATTTTACTAGTGAATTTGTACTTCTACTATATATTTTTTCACCAAAAAAAAATTAAATACATTTTTTCCACAATTTACATGCATTTTTGGTACGATTAATAGGTTTATTTCATGTAAGAAATAAAATATATAAATGTATTTTTAATATATTTTAATTAAATAATGATTATAATAATCATTATTATTAGCAAGAATAAATTATAATAATAACAATAATAATTATTAATATTATATTATTATTAATACTATTATTTAGAGATGCACCGATATATCGGCCAATAATCAGTTTAAAACAGCCAATAGTCATGGCCGATACATCCTGTCGATCAAAAGAGGTCAGGAAAATGCTAAGAAACCAGTTTGATGTTCAATATTAATAGTAATTATATGAATTAATAACATTCAAAAAGTTAAGAAATATTAATTTAATCTTCAGAATTTAGTTAATGTGTGTTAATATTAATTTAAGTAATGTGTTTGTTTACAACTGATATCAGTTACTCTGAAACAAGTCGATGAAATGGACAGAATAAAGTTTTTATTTGCATTTCTTTCAAAATATTATTAAAATTATAATGATTAATTATTACTTATAATGAAATTATCATTAATTTAAAAGAAGGTATAAAATGCAGAACCCCCAAACTATTGGTATCGGTATCGGCAGATATCAATCTGAATAATCGGCTATCGGTGGAGAAATTTAGTATCGGTGTATCTCTACTATTATTATTAAATTTTAATATTTTAATTACTTTTTTCCACATCTAGACTCTCATTGATGTAGGTAGGAATATCAACCAAACAAACACTGCAGATCTGATCGCTGGATTACTAACAATCTTCATTGTTATGGTTGTGAAAGAGATCAACACAAAATTTCAGCATAAAATCCCAGTGCCGATTCCCATAGAAGTGATTGTGGTATGTACAGTTTTCCCACAATATATATAGTCTTAAACTGCAAACTAAGCCTGCATTCTTTATGACATCTGATGATTTTTTTTTTTTTTTTAAATGATTGCTGTTACCTTTCACTGTCATAGACAGTGATAGCTTCTGCAATCTCTCATGTGATGGACCTGAACTCCCAGTACGGCGCCAGCATTGTCCACAGTCTCCCCAGGGGGTAAGAGCACTTCCTGTGGCATTTCCTACTTCCTGATGAGGGCTGGGTGCACATTCAGTCACTTTATATTGACGTACTATTATTATTGTCCCCTGTAAAGATTTTCAACAGAAATGTTATCTCTAGAACAATGACACTGACAGATAGTATAAAAGCATTGTCCAATAATAACATGAAACAGTGTTCAACAGAACCTGCATGCATCAGAGATGACAGCATAAATGCAAAGGCTCACAGTACAAGTACAGTGTACAAAACCGTGAATCTGACTATGTGTCTGCTTGTGTCTCCACAGGTTTGCACCGGCACAGCCACCAAATATAGCACTTATCGGGAGTATTTTGGGCTCTAGTTTTTCCACAGCCGTCGTTGGTTATGCAGTAGCAGTCTCAGTGGCAAAAGTCTATGCAGCAAAACATGATTACACAGTTGATGGCAACCAGGTATACAAAAATAGTGCGTTAATGTGTCTCTGACATTGCAAGTATGCTTTTGTCTGATGATAGTAGGTCCACAATGCTAAATTGCACATAATAAAATGCAACGAACCATACAGTCATGCAAAGCTAGCAAAGTAAAGTGCTATATAGCACTTAAATGGTTTGTGCATTTTGTGCTTTGAATTTGTGTCAAAACCAACTGAGAAGTACATGCAGCTTTAGTTGGTTTCTTTCAAGAAATGTGCCATTAACAAGCACTGGGGAAGTAAATTTGCAAGGGTGCTTGTGTGAGTGTGAAATAATTTCTGAAGTATAATAAGGGTCAGACCAACACTCTCCCACAGATGGAGAAATTACAGCAACAGGGAGAGACAGAAAGAACTACTTGGCCTTTTAAGGTCACTTTCACCTGCCAGAACAGAACAAATTTGAGTTTGCAGCAGCGGCTAATATCATTTCTAAACCTGGCAGTGCAGCATAGAGCTTTAGGGCACTGTTTTGTTTTGTTTTGTGTTTTGTTTCACAGTAAACAAAACAAATCCTTAAAGATTGTCTGTTCTAAATATATTTGCAAACTGATTTGTGATTGGTCTTCAAATTTAGGATTTTTTCTATTTTTGTTCAGTGGATACCAAAGAGGGTAAAGCCTCCATTGCTGGTGTTTAATTCTAACAAATTGATACAGATTAATTATGAACCAACCAAAGGTGGCATTTGCAATTTAGAGGCCCATTTCAAAGAAACAGTTGGAGGCCCCCCCATCATTCAGTCAAACGATTCGTTCAAAATGTGGATTCATTCAGTAACGAAACATCACTGTGTTGCTCAAAGACACACAATGGCTGTGTGGATTTGTTTGGAACTTTTTTTGTTTGTGAAAGAGCAAAAGTAGACATTGTTCTAAGTTTTGTTAATTGAACTGTTGCATGAAATCAACAGGCTATCGCATTTGCAATCGTGCTTATATTTGGGAAAACAGCACTCTATATCCTATTATAAATATTAAAAACAAGAACTCACACAAGGACATTTTTGCCCCATATATCTTAAATTTTGGGGGCATTTTTGCCTTTAGCCCTCATTAATTTTCGTGATGGCATGGGAGCAGGGCTCTTTTTCGAGTGCAAGCGGAGGCCCCTTCTTTTGTGAGGCCCGTTTCAAGTGAAACAGGTGAAACATAGCAAAGGCCACTACTGAAACCACCTGATCTGGCTTACTACACTTTTATTCCCATTAGGAGCTGATAGCTTTTGGTGTCAGCAACATTTTTGGAGGATGTTTATCAAGCTTTGTGGCCAGCACTGCACTGTCACGGACTGCAGTACAGGAAAGCACAGGGGGGAAGAGCCAGGTAAAATTCACATGCTCTTACTCCAGTATTTCCACGTGTGTGTGTGTGTGTGTGTGTGTGTTTGTGTGTCTGTGAATATAGTACTACTACTACTACTTCTCTCTTCTCACTGTTGCAGATTGCTGGTATCATCTCAGCTCTGATGGTGATGATAGTGATCTTGGCACTTGGGCCCTTTCTTCAGCCTCTGCAAAAGGTGTTAAAAGAGAAAAAAAAAAAACAGTTCACAATGTCTTTCTCTACAAAAAAAATTTAAATACAGGCAAAATTTATCACGCAACTCATGATGTCATCCCTCTCTGTCCCGCAGTCAGTGCTAGCTGGCATTGTTATAGCCAACCTGAAGGGGATGTTCATGCAAATCTCTGAAGTGCCTGTACTCTGGAGACAAAACAGAACAGACTGTGTAAGTACCATCACAAGACTTATAAATGAACTGAATTAGATGAGTACTGCCAGCCAAATAGTTATTGAAAACATAAGATATGCATGACTGTGTACAAGAGTTTCTCTAAGCTAATTCTGTTTTGAGGTCATTATAAAATTAATCAATAAATGGAATCATGTGAATCATTTTGGGTTACACTTTATTTTAAGGTGTCAGGATTGCAGCGTAAATATATATTTAAGTACTGAGTAATAATAGTTAACTGCATGTACTTACAAAAGGTTTAGGGTTAGGATGAGGGTTTGGTTTAGGGTTAGTTGCATGTAATTATGCATAATTTCTAGTTATTACTACAGTAACTACATGTAACATGTGTAACAATGACACTGTAAAATAATGTGTTACCTCATTTTGTTGTATTTGTATAAAATGAGATTATATAGTCTGTGTTTGAAATTACTGCATATGAATCCTCATTCTTCTGCAGCTCATCTGGATAGCTACTTGCCTGGCATCCATTGCACTGGGTTTAGATGTGGGCCTGCTGGCTGGTCTGGTGTTTGAGATGGGCACAGTGGTGGTCAGAACACAGTTGTAAGTATAATGTACTAAATAAATTAAGCATTTATATAGCACTTTTTAGATACTACTGTAAACTCAAAGTGCTTTACAATGAGACCAGAGGTCTTTTCTCATTCACCACCAGTGCACAAAAACTTACAATTTTTCTTTGACAAAGCAAATTCAACCGTTTTTGGTTTTATTTTGTTTCTTTCAGGAGGTTTGGGTATATTTGTTGAGAAATGTGACAGCTGTTAATCTAAATTAGTGCAACTTGATGTGTATGATATAACTCAAACTATGATTTTAAATATTGTCAACAATAAGGGCATCATATAAAAGCTTGTTTTGTAATATTTAACAGAATTATAATAGAGTAATCACTGTGAAATATAATTAGACAGCAATTACATAATGAAAACATAAATCTTTATTAATAAAATCTTGGTTTCTCTCATTTTATTCAGCCCTTCTTGTGCCACCCTTGGAAATGTCCCAAACACTGATATCTACAAAAACATGAAAGACTACAAAAATGTAAGATGCAAATTTTTTTTTGTATTACTTACTACAATTCATGCTTATATTTACAGTATATAGTTATTAGGAAAGGCATTTATTTAGGCATTTTCCAACATTTTCAGATTGATGAAATTCCTGGGATTAAGATTTTCAAGTGTAAATCACCCATTTATTTTGCAAATATTGATTACTTCAAAGAAAAGTTGAGAGATGAGGTGAGTTTACTTTTTGCTCAAATTCTAAATTCAGAAATTCTGAAATGAACTAATGTAGTATATGATATAATTTGCAGTTTGAAAAAAATTCTGGTGTGCTTTAATGCTTAGTAAAGTTTTTTTTGGTAAATTCTTACAGGTGGGGTTTGATGCAGTGCGGGTGTTTAAAAAAAGAAACAAAGCTTTGAAAAAGATTCATAAGCTCATTAAAAAAGGAAAACTACAAGCTACAGAGGTACTTTGCACATGTCACGATTATGGACTTCAATTTTGCTATTCTGTTCTGTTAGTTCCTGTTTTGCCTACTCCAATTAGTTCCGTTTTCATTGGTTAATGATTATCTCCTCATTTGTGTCCGATTATGTATTATTTACACCTGTCAGTCATTGTGTTCATCTTGTATTCCCTGTTATGTTCATTCCCTCGTCAGTTCTCGTCTATTATAGTACATTGTTTTGTATTCTCCCTATGTTGTCATTAAATACTGCTTCTTTCGTAATGCTTTTGCCTTACGCTTTCATACAGCCTAAGACTGTGACAGAGCACAACAGTTTTCAGCAAAGTATTTGCAATATGTTTCACATACGTTTGAAACTTTTAAAGTAAAAGCCTATTTTCACTGACCTGATTTCATGAAACCACATTATGGACTTTCCCATATCTGCTGTCTTTCACAGGATGGTTTGGTACCAGTGGCCTCACTGGGAGTAGAAAACAAAGCCTTTGAAAATGAGCAGGGTCCTGAGCTGGAGGAGGGGGCGTCTCAGCCAGATTCAGAGGTGAAGGTCCAGGTAGACTGGATGTCTGAGCTGCCTGTTGGTATGTCAGTACCCAGGGTCCATATTCACAGCCTGGTTGTGGACTTCTCAGCCGTCTCATTCCTGGATGTGGTAGCAGCCAAGTCCCTCAAACTGGTGCGCCATCTTTACTGCTCTTTGCTGTCATGGTTTTACTTCAATAATGCATGGTCACAATCTGATGGTGACCCTCATATCCTTCCAAAGCTGTATGACTTTCTATCTTCAGCAGAACACAAAAGAAGAGACCATAAATAATGAATGAAAGTCAATGGGGCCAAATAATGTTTTGAAGCACACAGACTTTCATTTGACAAAAACATCTGAAACATTCTTTAAAACACCTTCTTTTGTGTTCCACATAAGAAAGGTTTGGAATACCATGTGGCTGTAAGTATTCCTTTAAGTAGTTAATTCATCATTTCCTATCTTTACAGGTCGTAAAGGAATTCATACGAATTGGGGTTAGTGTCTATATCGCAGGCTGTGACGGTAAGGCCTGGCTCTATACCAACATGTTGATACAAGCTGTGCCAAACTCCAGCCTGACAATGGCAGGTTAGGAAACAGTGAATAACCTAAAGGGTCCTCATGTCACAGGTGAGCTTGTCAGGAGAATGGAGGCCCTGTCCTTCTTTGACGAGGAGGTTACCAGAGACCTTCTCTTCCTCTCGGTCCATGACGCCATCCTCTTCATCCAGCTGGAAACCTCCAGTGGAAATGAACAGGATCCATTAGCTGAGAAGGTAAAATTAATAGTTTTAATTTGATTTTCAGCTGAAGGGGAGACTAAATAGACAGAATAGTTTGTGTTCTCACTGCATAAATACTGCAGCATGCAGAATGTAGTATCTGTGTATCTGTTCTTCGACATGACAGCAGTTTTATGTGTTAATTATGTGCCTCATAATAAAGCTGCTAATGGCAGTGGCCTAACTTGGTGATAATATAAATGGGAGGTGACTGGTAAATTTCTTGTCGGTTTATTTACCTTATTTTAAATGTAATAGATAATAGCTTACTGTACTTTCCTGTTGCAGAATCTGGGGGACTCATGTGTAAATCCTGATTATCAAAGATTCAAAATAGACAAGATATAACAAAAACAATGTTTAGGCACATGCTGAGATTGCTGAAAATAACCCATATAGAAATACAATGGCTAGTTAAATTGGCTGGTTGTAACATGATGCAACACAATGGTTTTGTTCACAATGGAATACTATTGTATTGCATTCTGTACAGTATATAGGGTGAATTTGTGTAAATTGAGTAGCCCAATTTATGTGAATTCACACTGATATTCTTTAACTAGTAATATATATATATATATGTAAGCAATAAGGTAAAAGAGTTTTATAAAAAGCAATAAGGTACTCGAGGCTAGTGCTGTATCGTGAATAATTCACGGCTGAAGGCCGTTGTTAGACACGACACCAAACGGAGTGCCTGCAACCCCTTCAGCCGTGACTTATTCACGATACAGCAATAGCCTCGAGTACCTTATTACTTTTATAAAACGGTTACCACACAATACAAACATTAAAGTCAAAAATATGTATCAATGCAACTTTCATGAAGTAAACTTTCACTAAAAGCCTTCCTTCCGCCGGAAAAAATAGTCCCTGACCGTGTACAGCAACAGAAGTTACATTATTACGGCATTAGATGGCGGCAAAGACTTTAGATGTCTTTATGAGTGTGTCAGTCAGTAGTGAAGATCTTTACATTGAAAAGACTGAATTGTTGTGAACACGGAACAAGACGCAACTGACAAATGCTTTGACTAGCGCTGTCAGTCACGGGGAAACCCCTTAAATGTTAAAAGGACAAGATAATACATGGGACATTTAAACAGATTTTTTATTATGAACGTAGGACTGACCTGAAGGAAAATGCTAAATCTGAATTGCAGGTAATACACTCGCCCACTTGATCTCTCTCTCACAATACTCTTCTACATAATAAAGTACGTTTCAATGAACAATATCAATTGAGAACATACAGTTTACGTTGCTAAGAGTGGTTGCTAAGGGTGTTGTGTAGTGATAAACAGAACCGTTGGGTGAAGCGGTCATAGCCGTGTTTTATCGTGCATAACACACATCTATTGACCAATCAGAATCAAGGACAGGAACTAACCATTTTATATATATATATATATATATATATATATATATATATATATATATATTATATACACACATATACACACACACACACACACACACACTACCATTCAAAGGTTTGATGTCAGTAAGATTTTTTTAAACTAATACTTTTATTCAAGGATGCATATAATTTATCAAAAGTGGTAGCAAAGACATTATAATGTTAGAAATTATTCCTATTTTAGATAAATCCTGTTATTTTGAACTTTCTATTCATCAAAACATGTATCATGGTTTGCACAAAAACATCAAGCAGCAACATTGTTTTCAACATTGATAATAAAAAATGTTGAGACCCAAACCAGCATTTCTAAAGGATCATGTGACACTGAAGACTGGAGAAATGGCTGCTTAAAATTCAGCTTTTCCATCACAGGAATAAATTACATTTTAAAATTGAATTTTTTTATATTCTATTTTTAAATAGAACACAGTTATTTTAAATCCTAATATTATTTCAAAATGTTACCATTTTTACTGTATTTTTTTATCAAATAAACGCAGCCTTGGTGAGAATAAGAAACTTCTTTTAAAAGATAAATCTTACTGAGCCCAAACTTTTGAACAGTAGTGTACATTTTGACACATGTAGCAGTTCATCTGAATATTCTGTGCATGTAGAAATTCCCAATAATGTGCAGATTGTACATGTTGTAAAAGTAATATGTTAATATGCCATTCTGAAGACTCTACATATTTTCTCTGTGTTAAGATTTCACAGTTGCAAGATGACAAAGAGCCACTTCCTTTTACCGAAGATGAGGACCTGATTGAGACCTATGACAACCAACACTTGGTGAGCATCCTGCATCTTTTATATTAACAGATAACTCAAATCAGCAACCCACCAAACAAGTGTTTCTCTTGCATGTCTAGGCTATTCATGGACTTTCAAACTGAGAAAACTCCCTGTGTTCAGAGTCACTGGGAAAGACAGTCATCGTCTTCCAATTCATTTGCTGATAATGATTCAGGAGACGTTTACCTTTGTCCTGGGAGGATTGAAAGTAGCGCTAACAAGGAAGAAAGCTTGCAGTCTTGTTCATCATGTCCTTCCACATCTGAACTAGAAAAATAACACCAAATGCAAAAGTTAAAAAGCATTTAGTGCTTTCATTTTTACAGCCTTATTTTTGAGGCAAACAAATGCCAATCAGCACAATACAGGATGTTCATCCCGTGGACACCTGTTCATCAGTATGGACAGCAGAAGGAGGCTATTTTTGATAGACGAACATATACTTCTTTCTAAGAACTGGTCACTGAAAGTCTTAAAGCAGAAGAACATTTGATATTTGTAAATAAATCACCTGAGAAATAACATTTTATGTGTGTTTCATCAGTCTGCTAACTCTGATTTAGATATGGGATGTCACTGTAGTCAGAACCTTAAAAAATGTCTGTTATCTACTTTTTTCTTTGTAACAAATTATGAGTAATGTTAAACCGAGAGAGTCAAACATAATCTTTCCTGTGTAGATGTATTTCCTATTAAAACAGGAAGTTGGGGTGGAGCATATCGATAGGCTCATCACTTTTTTAAAGAACCAACAGCCTTTAATATACATAACTGTGTGAATCATGATTTGCTACTTGCTGTTGCTAGTCAGAGGTAAGTGTTATTAGGGGTGCGGCAGTTTCATTCTAGAAAGCATCTGATTGGACAAAAATTTGTAGTGCAGGATGAGTCATCATTATTTTTGGTCCATTTTCCTGGAAGAAAAAGATTAAACTTTAAATGACAAAAGTGAATTTTATCAACATGTCTGTTTGCTGTGACCTCAAAGCAAACAGACATGGGCTAAATGGCACATGTCCAATTTTGCTAAACTGTGTTAAACATGAAAAAAACTGACCTGTCTAGACCATCTCAATAAAATGTTCGGAATTTTCCACACACATACACAGAAGGGGGATAGTGAGACCTTGCCGTTTGCCTAAAATGAAACAAATTACAAGCTCAACAAAAAAGCACTTGTTTAATTTCTGTTGACATTCCTGTGTTGCTCTATCTGGAGGTCTTTTGTGTACTTTAAACATTTAGTAACAGTAACTGAGCACATTAAACACACAAGGACATGTGTGCCTGAAACACACACATCCCAGACCGCTCACTGACTGACTGATACCGGCTTTCTAAGGTATGTTGTATTGAGTGTCTCCTTCTCTATGATCTGTAATATTAGTATTCAACTTAACATTAGAAAGCACAGTAAGAGATTAACAGTAAGAGAGGTTAACGGAAGGTAACGTAATTTAGGCATGAACCAGGATAGCAATCACAGAATCAAAAGTTTGCTTCTATGTCACTAACACACCTTTCCTAATAAACTGTTTAACTGTTAATGCGAGACCTTTCATATGTTGTAATGTGTCGTGGGTTGACGTCAGTGAAAAATAGATTGATTAATTACTGCGGTGTATGCGGATTGACACCTTATCTGCAAAGATCGCACAGTGATCTCCTTGACAATTATTATGGCTCCAGGTGTAAAGTCTATGCTGTAAAAATCAGTCTAGCGTACTGATATATAATGATATATAATTTTTCCCCTCAGTGATGACGCATAGATAATGAAATGATAACGTTACAAGGACAAAAAAATGACATTTAAAATGGGATAAAAAGTTTAAAAATATATATAATTTATATTAAGTATACAATTAAATATTATAAAAACTGTAAAAGATGTAAATGTTACTGTGTCTCATGCATGATTATATTTATTTATCTATTTTTATTTGTATTATACACTATCATTAATGTATGATTTTTTTAAAGAAGGCAAGGATGCATTAAATTGATTAAAAATGAAAATTATGTATAATAAATGCTGCTTTATTTAATAGGAATAAATTAAATTTTAAAATACATTAAAATAGAAAATAGTTATTTTAAACTGCAATAATATTTCACAATATTACTGTTTTTACTGTATTTTTAATCAAATAAATGCAGCTATATAAGACTTCTTTCAAAAACATAAAAAAAAAAAAATCTTACCGACCCCAAATTTTGAATAGTAGTGTACATTAGCGTATAAAATAAAATAGCATTTATATTAGTTCTTTTTCCTGTTTAACTGCTTGCAGAGTGTGTGGTCGACAAGCATATCAATGTATATCACCAAGCTAGAATATAACTAAAGATATCAAGTGCATCTTTTCCCTCATATCATTTTACTGATAAAAAGTGGTTGTCTCACATATGCAGTTATCTGGAATAGCATTTACAATGTAGTCTTCGGTGTAGCAGACACATCTCAAACCTCTTATATCAAAGAGCTGCCAGTTCTGATGCAAGCTACTGGACCTGTAGAAAACAGAGGCATAAACTAATTTGATGATAAAAGCTGCAGGTTCAGATGTAAGAGAAGGGCTGGATCTACTCATTCACAAATTTGATTAGGACATGATGACCAAATATTTACTTCTGGAGACGACAGAAAATAATGCAAACGTAACTAATACATAAGAAACAGGGTTGAAAAAAGGTATAACTTGACATTTTACAAATCCTAACTGTATTATGTCATTCAGTTACATTTAAATCAACCTATTTGAGCATTTTAAACTGGTTTGTTAACGTGAAGTACTGATAATTATATAGATGGTTCTTTTAATATAAAGTCTATACAAATGTATTTTTTTCTCACAGGAACTTCTATTAAGTTTTACTTACAAAACTACGGAGCAACTAAAGGGACATTGTGATGGATGCTTTGGTATACTCTTGCAAAATTTTTGTGTTCCCACGAGAACATCGCATCATCGCATATTTTTTCCATCACCATGTCCCTTTAGGGGCTCTGTATAAAACAATATAATTTTAACAATACCGTAAAAGCCTACATATTTCTTTATAAAACTAAATGTTAGGTGTAAATTATAAGGTAATTTATACTATTTTTTTTTATTATTTTTATTTTTTTACAATATTTTGAATTTGAATAAATTCAAATTAAATTAAATGAATTGTCTTTTAAATTTGATATAGGTAACTAACAGGTTTTTATAACCCAAGTTGGGTTAAGTATGGACAAACCCAGCGATTGGGTTAAATGTTTGACCCAACCTGCTGGGTAGTTTTATTTAACTCAACTATTGTTTAAAAATGACTGTATTGCTTGCCTAAAATGAACACAAATTAGGTTGGAAATGAACATTTATTAATTTGTTTAATAAATAATAATTAGATAATAAACATTAATTAAATTGCTTATTAATAAATGTTCACCCTTTGATTATTACTGTTGCCTCTAGCAATTATGTCTGATTTTTAATTTCCAACCAATTTGGGTTCATTTTAAGCCAGCCATAGAGTCATTTTTAATCAATAGTTGGGTTAAATAAAGCTGCCCAGCAGGCTGGGCAAACATTTAACCCAACTGCTGGGTCAAAGCAACCCAATAGCTGGGTTTGTCCATATTTAATCCAACTTGGGTTGATTTTAACCCAGCATTTTTTTTAAAGTGTACGCTCACACACAAACACACCCGCATCCAAAATTATGAATGCTGTCCACTGAAGCAATAAAAATAGCATAGTGATAGGACATCATACGCAGTTAAAAATATGGAAGGATTTTAATAGAATAAAAAGAATTTATAAAAGGATGACAATGCTTTCCAGAGAATCACATGAGAATGAAACCCCAAAATAAGTGACTCTCAGAATTACAATGAATTATGTGTCATTAAAAAAAAAAAAAAAGAATTTTCCTGAATGATTTAGCATAACCTAAGTTCATGTTAGGTAACAGGAAGTTTGCCGTTCAAGGAGGGAACCATCAGACTGTACAAATTGTACTTTCATTATGCATTGAATTCATTAGGCATCAGGATATGACATGTAAACAATAACAGAATGTCATTCTGTGGATGCAGCACATAACTAGGTGAACAGTTATTTGGCGTCATAGCTGATAATATACACTATCAATTAGTTCGGCATTACTGAAATGCTGTTATGACCAATCGGCATCCTAGACCGGAACTAACATCAATATTAGAAAAGTAATATCATCAATACATGATACACACACTTTTTTTTTTTGACACAATAGATAAAGAACAAACTAATATGGTTCGCACATTATATCTGCAGTATCAAAAGATCTTGCCGTATGAGTTATGAAGGGATGAAAGGGAAAAATTGATAAGCGGATGGCTTTTGCCAAGTTTTTATCAGCAAGAACAATGGTCAGGGATAAGCGGAAGATGTGGCTGGCAATGTGAAAAAGGTATCTTGATGACTGTTAATAATTACAGACATGATAAGTATAGCAATTTATAAATGAACACTGTCTTAAAGATCTCAGACAGACCACCGCAACTTTTGAAGCAACACAGGAACAGCAAACTGGGATTATTTATTACCTCAGGTAGGATTATCACATTGCAAAAATACATTATTGTTCAAAAGTTTGGGGTTGGTAAATATGTATTTGAAAGAAGTCTTTTATGCTCACCAAGGCTGTATTTGTTTGATCAAAAATACAGTAAAAAAAAGTAATATTGCAAAATATTATTACAATTTAAAATAATTGTTTTCTATTTTAATGCATTTTAAAACGTAATTTATTCCTAATAAATAAAGCTTAATTTTTAGCATAATTACTCCAGTCTTCAGTGTCACATGATTCTTCAGATATCATTCTAATATGCTGATTTCTTTTCTGATTATTATCAATGTTGAAAACGGTTGTGTTTTTTCAAGATTCTTTGATGAAAAGAAACTTAATAAGAACAGCATTTATTTTACAAACTATGATATGTTTATTATTTACAAAGTAAAAGTCTTTGATGTCACATTTGATCAATTTGATGCGTCCTTACTGAAAACAAATATTAATTTCTTTAAAAAAAAAAAATAAATATCTTGTTGACCCCAAACGTTTAAACAGTAGTGTGAATTAATACAAATTAAAGTCTGGCCATTCCATGGGCAAAAATCATAAATCTAAGGTAAAAACTATATATAATAAAGATAAAGGTAAATGCTAGTTATTGATTGGTCCTGTTAATCCTCTGAAGGACGCTGGGATTAAACATTAAAATTAATAAGATTTAATGTTATTTGGAGCTGCTGACCTATCCCTACTGGAACAGAACTGCTGACAAAAGGCCTGAATATGTTCATATGCAAATAGCCAAGCATCTAAAATTGTGGAAAATCCCACATTTTCCCACAGAAACATCCATCTTAGAGATATCAGGCTAAAAGTGAAGGTGGAAACGCACATACTATCATACAATCATCAACAAACACATGAACTCACACTGTGTAGTTGAAGGATGTTTACTCATAGTACGTTTGAGAACCTTGATCTTACACCTAATTGCCCTGATTTCCAATATAAATACAAATGCGACAGCTTCAGCTTGACAGTTGCCAGAGCTAGAGCAGATATTCTTAAATTAATTTTATTTGGTCAACACACACAGATCAGTAGCTCTACGGGCGCACAATGCTCCGACCCTCAACGCAGAAGTATGCGGTGAACAGACCACTATACTCAGAAGACAACTTTGAAGACGAACATGCAAAAGTCTATCGGAAACACAAGAGATTCCTGGACCATTTTAAACAGTACTTTACGTAAGTACGCTACTTTTAACTTTTATTAAGCAGTGCAGAAAAATGTATAAAAACTAGAGGCAAGAAATTATTCTTTTATTTTATTTTAATATTTTATTAAAAATTAGTTATTATTCTTATTATAATTAAAATTAATGTTATTATTATTACTACACTGTACACATTTTCATGATTTGTTAGCACAACATTTTTTCTTTTGTCAAATCAACTTAAATAATTCATGTGGTTCAGATATTTAGAGTTTCTGTTGATTAAACCAATCACTGTATTAACTCAAATTTTTAATTTCAATGAACTCAAAATTTTAAGGCAACCAGGAAACTTTTTTTTTTTTTTTTTTTTTTTTTTTTTTTTAAAGTTAAACCAACAATTCTTTTTTACTGTGTACTACTGCATTTCCGGATGTAGGATATGTTCAAAATATAATATAGCAAAAGCAGATATAGTTGCCAGTCTTTTTAGTGAGTACTAGCACTTTATATGCTATGAGACAAATAAAAAATATAAAGAAAAATTATTTTTAATAACTGGTATGTGTCATGTATCAAATACCATGATCCTGCATGCAGAAAAACACAAATAACATCCTTGGTGTTTGCTAGTTGTTCTTCAGAACGTGCAAAGAATGCTGCTCTTTCTCTGCTGCCTATCATTGGATGGATAAGGATCTACTCGTTCAAAGAATGGCTGTTAAATGACATTGTGTCTGGCATCAGCACTGGACTAGTTGCCGTCCTACAAGGTAACATCTTATGAAGATCTTACCGAGAGTTACTCAACAGGAACATTCACAACATAAGCTCTTGAAGATGCATGATATTAGATGAAAGATGATATCAGGCCATATTTGTTTGTAGTGTTTAGTTTATCTTTATGAACTGAGGCCTGTGACTGATTTGGTGATTGTTTGCGACTGATGTGAGTGTCTACGCAGTTTTTTTATGAGATAACTCTGATATGAGGTGATAGGAAATGTGTCAAAATAAGTGAAAAGTGCATTTATATGGGATCCGTGGGTGAAATGATAAATGTCATTAGAAGATAGTCCAGAAATTCAGTACATATTGAGCAAAGAAAGCGTGTTTAAGATTAAAAGGTACATAAAGAGCTAGTACATTTAATTAAGCTCAATTACTGTACTGTATATTATCAAGAGCCTGAAATTTCCTTTCTAACCATCTATCAAAAATCTAAAAACTATTTTTGCTTATGTCATCCACACATTTAATAAATAAAAAATAAATAAAAGATAACAACATTCTCATTAGTGATGGCCTTGTGAGAAGGTGTTGAATAGGTGGATAATAGTTTAATGAGGGCATCCACATATCAGATGAAGATTATATAACTATGCTACCAGGGTTTGGTAAATACTTATTAATATTTTCCCCTCAGGACTAGCCTTCAGTTTGCTGGCATCCATCTCTACCTGGTATGGATTGTATGCTGCTTTTTTCCCAGTCATCGTCTATTTCTTTCTGGGCACCTCGCGACACATTTCAGTGGGTGAGTACTATTGTGAACAGGTTATGTGAATGACACCAACAACTTCGTGTCATTGACCACTGCCTAGTTGTTGCAAAACCCTTTTTTTCAATATAATGCTATAACCATTCATTTTTATTGTGCAATTTTGTAGCCTCTAATTTAGATTTGGCACAATTGACCTCAGTTCACTCTGAGGCCATTTTGGTAACAACCCTGGCTAGCTATTCTGGCGCAGCTTCTTTTGTACTTAAATGCAGTGTTGGGGTAATGCAAGTTATGTAATCAGATTACTTTTTTCAAGTAACTAGAAAAGTAACACAATTTACAAGAAAATATCTGAGTACACTTCTTCAAATAAGTAACGCAAGTTACTTTGTTTTCCTGTTTATTGACTAACACCTCTCCTGTTTCCATGTTGAGAGAAATCGGAGTAAGTGCAGAGGCGTTTTGTGCGCTGCACATGACGGTTATTGTAGTTCTAGACTAAATGTGAGCATTTACTCATCTCACTTGCACAAAAACAGATCCAGTATTTCTCAAAATGAATAAAAACAGTGGAATGCTAACTCTGAATATTATTCAAACCCGCAAAAATTAAACATGTTAAATTATACGATGTATTTTAACTAACCTTCAATTCAAGTCAACCATACTAATAAGCAAAAATGAGTTTAGATAAACATCACATTTGCATTTCATTTTTTGTTTTTAATCCCTGAAATAAGAGTATTATGTTTTGTTTTTTTTAATCCTGTGTCCTATTCTTCTGTACACCAGAATAGCAGAACAAGTGAAAGGTTTGTTTGAGCTGCGCCCTCTACTGTACAGGCATGAATTTGCATTTGAGGCCGCTATTGCCAGCAAGACAATTAACACTTACATTGCCTAGAAAGCTACTAAAAACATATTTAAAACAGTTCATGTGACTACAGTGGTTCAACCTTAATGTTATGAAGAGACGAGAATACTTTTTGTGCGTCAAAAAAACAAAATAACGACTTTATTCAGCAATATCTAGTGATGGCCGAATTCAAAACACTGATTCATGAAGCTTCGAAGCTTTACGGATCTTATGTTTTGAATCAGAGGTTTGGAGCGTGAAAGTCACGTGATTTCAGTAAACGAGGCTTTGTTACATCATAAGTGTTTCGGAATTTCAATAGTTCACGTGACTTTGGCAGTTCTGCTCCGAACCTCTGATTTGAAACAAAAGATTCGTGAAGCTTCATGAAGCAGTGTTTCGAGATCGCCCATCACTAGATATTGTTGATTAAAATATTCTTGTCGCTTCATAACATTAAGGTTGAACCACTGTACTCACATGAACTGTTTTAAATATGTCTTTAGTAGCTTTCTGGGCAATGTAAGTGTTAATTGTCTTGCTGGCCTCACTGAGCCATCGGATTTTATCAAAAATATCTCAATTTGGGTGAACTAACCCTTTAAAGGGCCTTTACATTTGCCAAAAATAGCCAATTGAGATAAAGAAATGCAAAAGTAATGTAATGCATTACTTTCCATAAAAAGTAACTAACACAATTAGTTACTTTTTAGGGAGTAACACAATATTGTAATGCAGTACTTTTAAAAGTAACTTTCCCCAACACTGCTTAAATGGAGAAAGACTGAAATATCCAAAATTATTTGTCAAAATTATGCTTCAATATTCAAATCACCCAAAAACAACAATAAAAAAAAGACAACAGTTGTATCATAAAGTTTGCTTCACAGCTTCAAATAACAAACCCACAAAGAAAGAAATACAATAATAATGTGTAATAACATACAATAAAATATTTGATTTTACAGAAACATTTAAAATATATAGATGGACTTTAATCAGACAAAAGAATCAATCATTTCTGACTGTCTATGATGACATTTAATATACAGTAAATATACTCACCATTATGCTTTGTTCTTCTCACCAGGATCGTTCCCTGTAGTGAGTCTCATGGTGGGGGCAGTAGTGACCAGATTGGTGCCTGATGAGGGTCCGCCTGCCAACATCACTGCGTTTGAGGGCCTGACGAGAGACGAACAGAGGATCTTAGTGTCTGCCTCCCTCACTTTCTTAGTCGGTTTATTCCAGGTACATCAACCATCCTCTGATTATTAAACTTAAATGCAATGACTGTTTTCAATCAAGGCTTAACTTCATTCTCTTTATTTCCAGCTTGGTATGGGGCTGCTGCAGGTGGGCTTCATTGTCATATACCTGTCGGATACTCTGATATCAGGATTCACCACCGCAGCTGCTGTTCACATCCTGATTTCTCAGCTCAAGTTTATACTAGGACTGAATGTGCCGGGTTTCAGCGGCCCATTTGCTATTATATATGTAGGTCACAAGACACTTTTCTTGCTCCTCACAGTCACAATCATTTTGCTTAACTTACATAACAAAAGCTTTATCTCTACACTTCGAAAACAAACAAATAATATAAAAATAATACTAGTTAAAAACAATATTGAATTAAAACTCACAGTTTATATTAAAAGAATATCTCTCGCACACACAATATTACATATATACCTCAATATTTTTGTCTTGTTTTCCAATACAAATATTTAAACATTTTTAAATTAAGATACATTTACCTGAGAAGCAAAATTACATAGATATTAAGTCTTATTTTCTGAAAAATTTCTGAGTTTATGCTTAAAACAAGAACAATATCTGCCAGTGGAATAAGAAAAATAAACTTGTTTTCCCTTTGATTTAAGTTGATTTTTCTGACCCTATTGGCAAATATCTGTTCTTGTTTTAAGCAAAAACTCACTATCTTGATTTAGGAATGTTTAGCTATCTGTATTGGTAAACAAGACAAGAATACTGAGGAAGAACATATGAAGAACAACAACTAAATGAGTAGACTACAGTGCAAAAAATGACTCCTGTAAAACAATCTGTGTCCTTTGTTTTATCTGCAGATTCTTGAGAGTGTATTTACCCAGATCACCTCCACAAATATCCATGATCTGGTCACTTCAATTGTGGTGATGGTGGTGGTGTTGGGCGTGAAGGAGATCAACGACAGATTTAAGTCAAAGTTACCAGTGCCCATTCCCATAGAAGTAATTATGGTGAGTTGAGTGAACCCATTTTTGTACCATTCACCTTTACCAATTCTGTAACCTGACAGTGGCATTAGTAGTGTTATTCCTTTTTATGTCATGATAAAGTTTAATAACCAGTATATTTTTATATCTACCACACTATAATGCCAAACACTGTATAAGTTAATATTTGCTCAAGTGCATATAATTCACTTACTTAAGCTCATAAATCCCATAAATCTTATCTTTTGTGTTCAAAACAAATATTAAATGTCATTTAATATTTCATTAAAAGTACTTTTCCCAACAGACCATCATAGCATGTGGCATCTCCTACGCGTTCAGCTTCAGCGATAAACACGGAGTGGACGTGGTGGGGAAAATTCCAAATACGTAAGCATCGCAATCTACATAATATTTTAAAACAGTACTACTAAAGCCATGATTTAAAGACCCCATGAAATATGTTTTCCTTTCTGTGTCGACAAATTTCGTATAGAAATTTGGGTGGGACATGCTGATGGGCCCCTTAAAAAATTAATAATAATAAAAAAATATTAGGGGACAGGCATTCTCATTCTAAAGAGCATTTGATTGGACAAAAATTGTAGTACAGGATGAGTCATCAATATTTTTGGTTCATTTTCCAGGAAGAGAAAGGCTATATACAGGTGCTGGTCATATAATTAGAATATCATCAAAAAGTTGATTTATTTCACTAATTCCATTCAAAAAGTGAAACTTGTATATTATATTCATTCATTACACACAGACAGAGATATTTTAAATGTTTATTTCTTTTAATTTTGATGATTATAACTGACAACTAAGGAAAATCCCAATTTCAGTATCTCAGAAAATTAGAAAAAAAAGGATTTTTAGAAATCTTGGCCAACTGAAAAGTATGAACATGAAAAGTATGAGCATGTACAGCACTCAATACTTATTTGGGGCTCCTTTTGCCTGAATTACTGCAGCAATGCGGCGTGGCATGGAGTCGATCAGTCTGTGGCACTGCTCAGGTGTTATAAGAGTCCAGGTTGCTCTGATAGTGGCCTTCAGCTCTTCTGCATTGTTGGGTCTGGCATATCGCATCTTCCTCTTCACAATACCCCATAGATTTTCTATGGGGTTAAGGTCAGGCGAGTTTGCTGGCCAATTAAGAACAGGGATACCATGGTCCTTAAACCAGGTACTGGTAGCTTTGGCACTGTGTGCAGGTTCCAAGTCCTGTTGGAAAATGAAATCTGCATCTCCATAAAGTTAGTCAGCAGCAGGAAGCATGAAGTGCTCTAAAACTTCCTGGTATACAGCTGCGTTGACCTTGGACCTCAGAAAACACAGTGGACCAACACAAGCAGATGACATGGCACCCCAAACCATCACTGACTGTGGAAACTTTACACTGGACCTCAAGCAACGTGGATTGTGTGCCTCTCCTCTCTTCCTCCAGACTCTGGGACCCTGATTTCCAAAGGAAATGCAAAATTTACTTTCATCAGAAAACATAACTTTGGACCACTCAGCAGCAGTCCTGTCCGTTTTGTCTTTAGCCCAGGCGAGACGCTTCTGACCCTGTCTGTTGTTCAAGAGTGGCTTGACACAAGGAATGCGACAGCTGAAACCCATGTCTTGCATACGTCTGTGCGTAGTGGTTCTTGAAGCACTGACTCCAGCTGCAGTCCACTCTTTGTGAATCTCCCCCACATTTTTGAATGGGTTTTGTTTCACAATCCTCTCCAGGGTGCGGTTATCCCTATTGCTTGTACACTTTTTTCTACCACATCTTTTCCTTCCCTTCGCCTCTCTATTAATGTGCTTGGACACAGAGCTCTGTGAACAGCCAGCCTCTTCAATATTGAACCTTTTCACAATATTCTAATTTTCTGAGATACTGAATTTGGGATTTTCCTTAGTTGTCAGTTATAATCATCAAAATGAAAAGAAATAAACATTTGAAATATACCAGTCTGTGTGTAATGAATGAATATAATATACAAGTTTCACTTTTTGAATGGAATTAGTGAAATAAATCAACTTTTTGATGATATTCTAATTATATGACCAGCACCTGTATTTTAAATGCATATAGCTGCCAAAAAGATTGTCAAATTAAGCTTCCATACATGGGTTAAATTTCCAAATGTTGCATTTTAAAAAATTGAATTTTTAGAACTTTTATAAGGTTCTTTACGCATAACTGTTACACAGCAACAAAAACAAATTTGTCCATATGCTTTAGAACACAAAGCTAACAGAGCACTGATGGTGGCATGAAAAATAAACACATTTTCATCTGTCCAGGTTTGAGTCCCCAATGGCTCCGGACCTTCAGGTTTTCCAGATGATAGCAATGGAGGCTTTCCCAATAGCTATTGTGGGATTTGCCGTGGCTTTTGCAGTTGCTAAAGTCTATTCTGTAAAGCATGACTACGTTATAGATGGAAATCAAGTAAGCCCTGGCTAACATCCCACATATAAAATGTAACTAAAATGTGAGAAGACAATCAGTAGAAGAAGATCTGTAATGACACATATAATCACACAGGAACTCATTGCGTTTGGGGCAAGCAACATCTTTGGAGGATCGTTCAAGTCTCTGGCAGCCAGTACAGCTCTCTCCAGAAGTGCGGTTCAAGAAAGCACTGGAGGAAAAACACAGGTAAACAGCTCCAAGAATCAAGACGCTCAACCTCTGTAAAACTGTTTGCAAGCTTTTCTCACTGGCTGGAACACAAAAAGGTAATTTTGCATCTGTGGCATCTCAATTGGGGAATTTGTTTTCCAGCCACAGGGAGATACTGGCCTCTAGTGCTCAGAGAGAGTTAAGACATGTGGTAAATAATAGAATAAACAAAACAGGGTCTTAAAGGGTTAGTTCACGCAAAAATTAAAATTCTGTCATTAATTACTCACCCTCATGTCGTTCCACACCCGTAAGACCTTCGTTCATCTTCGGGAA
This sequence comes from Ctenopharyngodon idella, assembly GCF_019924925.1. Taxonomy (NCBI): domain Eukaryota; kingdom Metazoa; phylum Chordata; class Actinopteri; order Cypriniformes; family Xenocyprididae; genus Ctenopharyngodon; species Ctenopharyngodon idella. The sequence goes on along the minus strand of NC_067223.1, from coordinate 6,397,115 downwards.
CACAAATTAAGAATTTTTTTTGATGAAATCCGATGGCTTAGTGAGGCCTCCATTGACAGTAAGATAATTAACACATTCAGTGCCCAGAAAGGTACTAAAGACATATATAAAACAGTTCAAGTGACTACAGTGGTTTAACCTTAATGTTATGAAGTGACGAGAATACTTTTTGTGCGCCAAAAAAAACAAAATAACGACTTTTCAACAATATCTAGTGATGGCCGAATTCAAAACACTTCTTCATGAAGCTTCGAAGCTTTACGAATCTTTTGTTTCGAATCAGTGGTTCGGAGTGCCAAAGTCACGTGATTTCAGTAAATGAGGCTTTGTTACATCATAAGTGTTTCGAAATTTCAATGGTTCACACGACTTTGGCAGTTTGATATGCGATCCGAATCACTGATTAGAAACAAAAGATTCATAAAGATTCGAAGCTTCATGAAGCAGTGTTTTGAAATCGCCCATCACTAGATATTGTTGAAAAGTCATTATTTTGTTGTTGTGGCACACAAAAAGTATTCTCGTCGCTTCATAACATTAAGGTTGAACCACTGTAGTCACATGAACTGTTTTAAACACGCCTTTAGTAGCTTTCTGGACCTTGAAAGTGTTAATTATCCTGCTGGCAATGGAGGCCTCACTGAGCCATCGGATTTTATCAAAAATATCTTAATTTGTGTTCCGAAGATGAACGAAGGTCTTACGGGTGTAGAACGACATGAGTGTGAGTAATAAATGACAGAATTTTCTAACCCTTTAAATATAAATACCTCTTCCTACTTGAAGGAACTTAAAACTTCATTTAAAACACTTGTTTTTGCTTTTTTTATACACTAGCATTCCAAATTTTAGGGTCGGTAAGATTTGTTAATGTTTTTTGATCACCAAGCCTGCATTTATTTGATCAAAAATACAGTAAAAACAGTAAAACTGTAAAATTTTACTACTATTTAAAATAACCATTTTCCGTTTTAATATATTTTCAGAAATCATTCTAATATGATGATTTGGTGCTCAAGAAGCTTTTTTCAGGATTCAGCATTTATTTGAAATAGAAATCTTTTGTAACATTATAAATGTCTTTATAACTCTCACCTTTATTTATTTTGTTTTATTTTTTTATTTTTTTTTACTTTTCAGATAGCTGGTTTACTCTCTGCCATTATCGTGTTGGTGGTAATCTTGGGGATTGGGTTTTTGCTGGAACCTCTACCAAAGGTAGGAATCCAATTCAAAGCATTTAAATTCTTTAAACATGCACATATTGACACATGCACATATTGATAACAGAAAAAAAGGTGTTTGTGGTTTGAGGTTATTGTTTGAAGTAGTTGTGTTGTGTGACTGCAGTCGCTGTTGGGCGCAGTGGTGATTGTGAACCTGAAGGGGATGTTGATGCAGGTGGTTACAGTTCCTTACCTGTGGAAGAAAGACCGTCCTGACTGTGTAAGACTCTTTGACCTCTCTGTCTAAATGGAAAGAAGAGATTTCAGAAAAGAAAAAATGTTATCCAAGTTGACAAACAGATTTCAAATTTCTTAATAATAAGAATTCCACTCCCAAACTTGTAGTATTTTAAATCACCTTGAACTGTCAAGTGCCATATCTCTGATTTCTGTACTCAGTGTAATGCCATCCTCTGTCGTCGTCCTCCAGATTGTTTGGTTGGGGACCTGTTTGGGATCTATATTCCTGGGGCTGGACATAGGACTTGCCATTGGTCTTGGACTAGAGCTCCTCACTGTGGTCTTCAGGGCTCAGTTGTAAGTGTTGATCAATTAACTGGATCTGAATATAAGAAAATTGAAATGGTATAATTGAATTGAATATGATATAAATACTTATTGCTTCTTTAAAGATATTGAGATTTAGACAGAGAAATGTGGTTTAGGTTTTTCCAAATCACTATCATTTATCTATTCTTATGGTAACACTTTAGTTTAGGGTTCAATTCTCACTATTAACTAGTTGTTTATTAGCATGCATATTACCAGGATATTGGCTGTTTATTTGTACTTATAAAGCAAATATTAATGCCTTATTCTGCATGACCATATTCTACATCCCATAATCCTACCCAATACCTAAACTTAACCACTACCTTACTAACTATTAATAAACAGTAATTAGGAGTTTATTGAGGCAAAAGTCATAGTTAATATTTAGTTAATAGCCATAACTGGACCGTAATCTAAAGTGTGACCATTCTTATTTATAATCTAATCTGCTATTCTTTTGATAATCTATTTATCTGATCTGACCTTCAGTCCACGCTGCAGTGTCCTGGCTAATATCTCGGGGACAGATATCTACAGAGATCGCAAGGACTATGTCAATGTAAGTCCCCCACAGATGCATCCTCTTTGTCCATATTTGGCAACATAAGTATTATGTATCGTTTCTATTATTGGTCCCACTTTATATTAAGTGTCTTTTAGTATTATATGTACTAACATTTAAATTAATAATTTGATAAAATGCACTTATTATGTACATACATGTTTTTACATTCTACTTATATTTAAAGTCCCCCTGTGGAGAAAATCAAGTTTTTAATGTTGTTTATATGTCTATGTGGTGTTTTTAATATGCTTTAAGACAAACCATGTGCAAATTCATATGTCAACACCATTGCTGAGTATTTTCTCCTTAAAACTGCAGTGAAAAAAAGGTTTGAAATCGCTGGTCTCTGTGACGTCACAAACTACCTCGTAACCAATCACATCAACGTGCCAGTGGGCTTTAGCATATCATTAACAGTTGAACTAGCAGGGGAGTCTAGAGAGAAGCCAGGTTATCCCGGTATATTTATAAAAATCATGTAGATTTATCAATACGGCAGGTGTATGATGTATATTACAATGTTATGATGAACTATATGCCCTTTTCCACTGACGTTCTGAGTTGTTCAAAGCGTTTGTAAGGATACTGATCGTTAGAAGGCAGCTGTCTGACTCTAACATGGTGAACGGGAACATGGTTTGTGTAACATTAGCAACACATTATTAGCTGTTTGATAACATAGTCAAGCAAAAGGCTAATCATATTAATTACCGTTATGTGTCCGATGTTGTAAAGAGCGATACCATTGTGCAGCGTTTACCTCAGTAAGTTGAGCGAGTTCATCTCTGAGCTGCGTAAGTGAGTGGAGGTGGGGCTAATTTGCATATTCATTGCGTATACTAAATGAAGCAAGGATGTAGAGTTACATTCAAGCGATTTTAAGGCATGAAGAAATTTTTTTCACAGGAAAAAACTTTGAATGTGTCATTTTGGTGATCAAAGATGAGTTTTAAGGGATAAAATGATTGACTACAGGGGGACTTTAAAAAAAAAATAGTAACACTATTTTAGTGTCCTTGTTACACGTTACATGTAGTTACTATACTAATTACTATAAACTGTGCATAATTACATGCAAACCACACCCTAATCCTAATCCTATAGTAAGTACATGTAGTTAATTATTATTACTCAGTACTTAAATATATGATTACACTATAACCTGCATGCAATTACAGCACCTAATATAAAATATGACCTTTTTATCTATTGGTCAAAGCACATGATGGGCCAAGATATGAACAGCTTAGAGAGCATCTGAAAAGAAGCAGATGAATGAAAGAAAAAAAGTTTGCCTTATCTTCACTTTCTTTCTTTCTAAAACTCCTACAGATCTATGAGCCAGAGGGAGTAAAGATTTTCAAAATCCCATCTCCCATTTTCTTCGCAAACATTGATTTCTTCAGAGACAAACTGAAGGACGCTGTGAGTGCAGTAGTTTCAGTGTGATAACCCAGACCTCAGACGACATTACCAGCTGACAATCACAGCCTAACCTCTTTACTTCAATGCAGGTGGGCTTTAATCCTCTGAGAATCCTGAGGAAAAGGAACAAGGCGGTGAAGAAGATTAAGAAACTGATCAAGAAAGGGGAGCTGACCTTAACAGCTGTACGTCCTTAAACATGAAAACGATATCAAGGACTACTTATATTTTATTATGCAATGTAGCTGTGTTGCATCCACTGCTTTGATATCTAAATCTTAAATGATACCTAAATGTACGAATCTTATCATTTAGATATCTATCTAAAGTTACCTTAATGTCTTTCGGCTATAGAACGGACTACAGGCCACATGTTCAATGCCTATTGAAGAGTCAGAGGATGAAAGCAACATGGAGGACCTAGACAAGCCCACAGACTATTCGGATCTTCCAATCCAGGTGAACTGGAATGCAGAACTTCCTGCCAACATCCAAGTCCCTCCTGTGAATATCCACAGCTTGGTCCTGGACTTCTCTGCAGTTTCATTCCTGGATATATCTGCACTCAAGGGTCTCCAAGCGGTACGGCAGTTGTGTTCATTCTGAAAGCAAATTGTACATTTAATCATTTTTGCTAATCTCTCAGTATTTCTGGACTCAAGTTCTACAAGTACAATGCATTAAATTCTAATATGACAATCTGAAAACAGATCTAATAGACTACAAACACTTCTGTTTACAGGCCTTAAAGGAATTTATACGCATTGATGTTGACATTTACATAGTTGGCTGTGACCGTAAGTACTTTTTTTTCCGTCTTTCCTGCAGGTTAAAGGGTATTTGTAGCGTATTTTACAATGTTTTCCTCTTATCTGCAGTGCCATGGCTATTATAATGTAGCATAATGATCTGTAATAATAAAACTGTGTAGTAACTGAAACCTTTGACATGCCGTTTCCAGCGTATATCATAGAGAAGCTGAAGAGCTGTAAATTTTTTGATGATGAAATCAAGACGTCTATCTTATTTTTGACCATCCATGATGCAATGCTCTACATTTATGAGTCCCATCCACCGAAGACTGTGAGCGAGAAGGTGAACAAAAACGTTTGGAGATCGTACAAGCTTAATTTGTTCATTCAAATATTAATTTGTTACATTTATCAAAAATGCATTATTAAAATGTGTGTCTGATTTGAACTTATGCAAACAGGTCTCAGGAAGTTTCCAATACCAACACATTAATGGCAGCAGCATGTCTAATGGGTTGACAAGCCAAGAAATGCTGGTAAGCAATCCAACAAACACCTGGGACTGAACCTGTTAAAATGAAATATTAAATAATTTAAAGGAATAACTGTTTTTTTTTTCTCTGCAGGACATGAAAATGGAAGTCGAAACAGACACCAAACCAGAGACAAGATTCTGAAGTGAATCAACTTGAAACCTCTGCTACATAGAACTTTAAAATCAATGTATATAAGAATTAATTTGATTAAGCATGAAGCAATTTTGTATTCTGTGTACTGTGCTGCATGCATTAATTAGCTCTAGACTGTCAATGTGTCATGTGACTAAATTATTGGATTTGTGGTGAAAGTTGTAAATACAATCTCATCAGTTCACTATCAGTGCCTTTTGTACATGTAACTTTTTTTCTTTTTGAATAGTATGTGGTTTTATGTGCACTATTTTTATTCTAAAATAATTTAAAAAAAGAATGTTTTCCAAAATATACACTGTCCTTCCTGATTTGAGACAAACAAATAAAGGCATGGCCAGATAAAATTATTTTACTTTTACTGTAGTAACACGCATTATAAATCGAATTCCTAGCAGTAAATGAATAACTATCTGTACGAGAAAGGAAGTTATTGTTGAGGAAGTGAAAAGGGCAAGAAAACAAAGGAACTTGCCATTTTTAAGGAGAAAATTTATAAGCTATTGAAGATAACTTCATCAGATATGATTAAAAAGATCAAATCATTTAAAGGGAAATGGAGTCACAGTGTAACAGGACTGAAACATTTTATATATATATATATATATATATATGTTTCAGCCCTGTTACACTGTGACTTCATATATATTATATATTATTATTATTAATTATATTTTTAAAATATTTGTTATTCTTTTTAAATTAAAGACTAAGCCCATTTTAATCTCAAATACAGAGGTGTATAAAGTACCTGAAAAGTAGACATATCTTACAGCAAAAATGACTCCATTACAAGTTACAAGTCACCAGCTCCAATATCACTTGATTAAAAGTCACAGACAAGGTCTAGTCCCAGACTAAAATGCATGTTTGAGCTATTTTAACTGAAAGCAATTTGCACTGACATATCTTAAAATATGTCAGTGTCATTGTTTTGTCTCAAGACGCAAACCAATAATGTTTTTTCTAAGGTACGTTTATAAAAGACACTTAAATGTCCAAATTAAACTAAGGCCTAAGAGTAACTGATTTTAACAGTACTTAAGTATTTTACTCATACTGTATGTAGGCTCAAAGATGCACTAGTCCTCAACACCTAAGAGACATGCCAGTGAAAAACAAGAAACAGTTGATTTGTGAGGAGAGCTCGAAAAGGGCATAGGCAAACCAAAATCTTTCAAAAGGTCTTGTAAGAAAAAATGATGAGGACGTTGAAAATCTTGAAGTTTATTGCAGCGTAGCAGTGACAAAATACATGTAGCACCTTGGATTCATCAGAGTCGGAATGAACCCAGAACATCCAAATCTCAAATCTTTTATCCTGTTACAGTTTACCACTCTTAAGGTAAATGAAACTGCTCCTGTTGTAACAGCTGTGGTCTGTATGTTAATGAAGTTGTGACACCTCATTATCTGAGAGGGTTCTCTGGGTCCCATACCCGTTCCCATTCTACAATTAATGACCATTTGCTCAGGATGTGATCAACCCAAATGGTACATAAACAATATAACAGTTGATTTTCTTCTTCTCTATGATAATTAAGCCATTTTGGGGATGAGCTCATTCTAAAATATACTTTGGAGTGGAATCTGGGTCGGGACAGACTACAATTTCTTACAGTCCCCCCTTTGATTCTCTTGGCCCAAAAGAAGCATCATATCCACTCCCTTTTCACAGATTACACCTCCCTTCCCTATTGGGCAGGTGCCCAGTGGCGGTGAAGCCCTGCCTTAGGTTGTCCTCCGCTGGCCACCGGAGAATCTTACCCGTCATTGGGTCATCACATCAGTGTCCTAATGTAATTATTAAGTTATCTGCAATTTGACATTTAAATATATTATTATTATTATTATTATTATTATTATTATTATTATTATTAAGGAAGATACATACGCATTCAGCTGTTTTAAAGGTTACATCCCAAATTAAACCAGAATAGGCAATAGCTAAGTCTCCAACATGCATTTGTTTTAAGAAAATCTTGTCTTTTTCTTCAAGGCCTTGTTCGGCTTTCATAATGTGGCTTTCATTCTGTTGTCTCAGTGATATTAGCATATTGTTTAGTTTAGTTAATGTGTGTGTGTCTGTGTGTGCGCGCTTTTTCATTTTGTCATGTGTATCATGTCCATTTTCTCAGTGTGGACATCCTTTATCCACATGTGTGCTTCCAATAGACAATAACATTTCTAATGCGAATTAGTATGCATATATTTATCTCTTAATGTGCAGTGAGTCTGTGTATTTGTGCATTTCTTAGTGAAGGTATGTCCTTTTTCCCCACTTGTTTTCCATCTAGGTGGAAAGACGTCTGTCCGTAGTCTCTGAAATGGTTTGATCTCCTCTTGTTTCTCTTCTTATTGTCCATTCTTTTCCACCTGGACCCTAAGTCCTTCTAGAAGAAGCAGTCACTGTTGTTGTTTGAGTCTGTGTCACTCCATCAGTTTCATCCATCCCATGGTGGGTCTCAGGGTTTCTAGATCTTTTAGGCCTGGGGTTCTGGATCTTCCAGGTCTGGAAATCTCTGGGTTTCTAGATCAAGGATCACTGTTCTTTTTCTTGAGAATGTCCCATGGCTCCACTGGTTCAACTGACCTTCTCGTTCCTCAAACGGCCAGATCATCTTTCTCTAGGAGGTTACCCATTCCAGACAAACATCTCAATGCTTATATCTGAAACAAGAATCAAAATGAAGGTGTGTAAATGGCTTCTTCATTTCCTAACTGGGTTTCTAAACTGCCTATTTTCTTAAGCAAATTGCGATAGCCCATCTATCATTCATGTGAAAAGTGACACTGCCTTGCCTGGTGTCCTATCTTACTACATGCAAAACAAACATCTTCCTGATCTTCCCTTCTTTTCTCCAAACAATGCCTTGCAATGTGACCATCCCTTTCACATGCATGACAGACAAAGCTTTGAAGAGGCCTCACATTGTCTTGACAATGTCTAGCAATGTGACCAGCTTTTCCACATGCATAGCAAAGAATAACACCTTCTAAATTTACTCTTGCAAATCTCCTTGTTCTATGATGGAAACCATCACATAATCTAGAACATTCTCGGCCAAAGGCAGCAACTGGATGTCTAGATTTGGCATCTTTCATTTGACTATTTGCATTAGCATTATTGTTGTAAAACTGTGTCATTTTACCAATAATGTCATTATATTCAGAGAGAGGTGTCACTAACATTGACACAGCAGAACGAATGAGTGGTCACATTTGTTAATCAAGGCAGACTTGAAACAGACATCATTTTTAGTAATGTCAGGATTGCCACTGAACGTTTTTAAATGTCTCCAATAATCGTTCTGAAAACGCTGCTGATATTTTATCCCAATAACGGACATCACACCAAAAGCCCGGAACACACTAAGCCGACGGTCGGCCGACTAAGTTTTCTCAGTGTGTTCCGCACCATCGGCTGAAGTTGGTCCTCGTCGCCTTTTTTTCGGCCGATTCGACATGTTGAATCGGCGTCGGAGCTTGTCGGTCAGCCAGGCCATCTGATCATTCTGGGGTGCGTTTCCCAAGTTCTGTCGTTACCAATAGAGTTCAATGAGACTTACGACCATAGTTGACTAACGATGCTTTCGGGAAACGCACCCCTGATTGGCTGTTCAGCTACTGCCACCTGCTGGTAAGGAAAGACATTTCTTCTTACGCAGGCGCAGAACGGACGTGCTACTTGGCCGTCAGGGTGTCGAGCGTTGATTTGGTGCGTCAGGGCAACTTTGGACCCAGACGCTGCCGACTTGAGCCAACCCCGCAGTCTGCTTTCGCCGCTACTAGTTCATCTGCGTTGGCTTGGTGTGTTTCGGGCTTAAGACCTCAAGCAGTGCCTGTTTCCTCTCTGACTTATTTGCAGTTCTGTCCTTTACTTTCTGAGTTAAAGCTCCAAACAAAGTGTCAGGCAAGCACATTCTTAACATCACCATTTGTAAATCTCAGCATATTCCTCCAAGTTTTTCAGACAATCTATTGGATCTTGTTTAGCAGGATCAAATTTCCCAATATTCTCGATTACAGTTTCTAGTTCAGTTGGATTAAAACTTCTGACCATGGTAGAGATAATTTGCTCTTCCCTTCCTTCACTAGCACACACAGTTGTAGTAGCATGAACTGGTGCCATGGGAAATCTAACTGTACAGTCAGAGTCTTGACTACTAAAGGACTGAGAATCTCTTTCCCAACCCTCAGAGTCATGTTCCTGCAAATCTGGCATTTCTGGAACTGGGTTACGCAATGTGACACCTAACAATGTCTTCCTGGTGTTTTTCTCAGTTATGCCATTCTTGATCATAAACTCACAAGCTGCCTTTGTTTCCTCCAAATTGTTGGCCAATGTTTCCACAGATGATTTAAGCATGTCATTGTTAGTTCTAAGAAATGCAATCTTATTCCGTATTCTGATCTTTTCTTCTTTCCATATCGTTTCACTAGTCAGGTAATTTTTTGTAGAAATTACCCCAACACCGAGTCGCTCATTTTCAGCTTTTAATTCATCTACTTTCTTCCTAGTTACTTTGTATGAAACAAAAACTGCTTGAAGTGCATTAGCAATTTTTGCTTCTTTGTTCTTAGGCATTTTGGGGGAATTTTTGAATTGAGCCATAGCCCAATTGTAAGGGTCATCTGCCTTCTCTATCCCGTCAAACATTCCAGGTGAACCATGCTTAGCAATGTATTTAATGATAATTTCTTCCATTTCTGAAATCTTATTGAACTGTGATAATTCAACAACTGTTCACAATGTCTTGTTTCAATGACTATACTTTATCTAGTTGCTTTAAGATAACCGTTAATCTAATTCATATGCAAATGAACTCAATCGGACCTTAAATCTCACTACTCTAAATAGTTACAAATTTAACATTGTCACAGTAAGTTGGACAAAACCACATACAGTGATGGTCAGAATTATTGGCACCCTTGGTAAATATGATCAAAGATGACTGTAAAAATAAATCTGCATTGTTTATCCTTTTGATCTTTAATTCATAAAATTAGCAAAAATCTAACCTTTCATTGAAGGAAAAGAATTGAAAGTGGGGAAAAAAAAAATATATATATATATATATCACATTATGAAATGAAATAAATGTTTTTCTCCAAAACACGTTGGCCACAATTATTGGCACCCTTTTATTCAATACTTTTTGCAACCTCCTTTTGCCAAGATAACAGCTCTGAGTCTTCACCTACAGGTGCTGGTCATATAATTAGAATATCATCAAAAAGTTGATTTATTTCACTAATTCCATTCAAAAAGTGAAACTTGTATATTATATTCATTCATTACACACAGACTGATATATTTCAAATGTTTATTTCTTTTAATTTTGATGATTATAACTGACAACTAAGGAAAATCCCAAATTCAGTATCTCAGAAAATTAGAATATTACTTAAGACCAATACAAAGAAAGGATTTTTAGAAATCTTGGCCAACTGAAAAGTATGAACATGAAAAGTATGAGCATGTACAGCACTCAATACTTAGTTGGGGCTCCTTTTGCCTGAATTACTGCAGCAATGCGGCGTGGCATGGAGTCGATCAGTCTGTGGCACTGCTCAGGTGTTATAAGAGCCCAGGTTGCTCTGATAGTGGCCTTCAGCTCTTCTGCATTGTTGGGTCTGGCATATCGCATCTTCCTCTTCACAATACCCCATAGATTTTCTATGGGGTTAAGGTCAGGCGAGTTTGCTGGCCAATTAAGAACAGGGATACCATGGTCCTTAAACCAGGTACTGGTAGCTTTGGCACTGTGTGCAGGTGCCAAGTCCTGTTGGAAAATGAAATCTGCATCTCCATAAAGTTGGTCAGCAGCAGGAAGCATGAAGTGCTCTAAAACTTCCTGGTATACGGCTGCGTTGACCTTGGACCTCAGAAAACACAGTGGACCAACACCAGCAGATGACATGGCACCCCAAACCATCACTGACTGTGGAAACTTTACACTGGACCTCAAGCAACATGGATTCTGTGCCTCTCCTCTCTTCCTCCAGACTCTGGGACCCTGATTTCCAAAGGAAATGCAAAATTTACTTTCATCAGAGAACATAACTTTGAACCACTCAGCAGCAGTCCAGTCCTTTTTGTCTTTAGCCCAGGCGAGACGCTTCTGACGCTGTCTGTTGTTCAAGAGTTGAAGGAATGCGACAGCTGAAACCCATGTCTTGCATACGTCTGTGCGTAGTGGTTCTTGAAGCACTGACTCCAGCTGCAGTCCACTCTTTGTGAATCTCGCCCACATTTTTGAATGGGTTTTGTTTCACAATCCTCTCCAGGGTGCGGTTATCCCTATTGCTTGAACACTTTTTTTCTACCACATCTTTTCCTTCCCTTCGCCTCTCTATTAATGTGCTTGGACACAGAGCTCTGTGAACAGCCAGCCTCTTTTGCAATGACCTTTTGTATCTTGCCCTCCTTGTGCAAGGTGTCAATGGTCGTCTTTTGGACAACTGTCGAGTCAGCAGTCTTCCCCATGATTTTGTAGCCTACAGAACTAGACTGAGAGACCATTTAAAGGTCTTTGCAGGTGTTTTGAGTTAATTAGCTGATTAGAGTGTGGCACCAGGTGTCTTCAATATTGAACCTTTTCACAATATTCTAATTTTCTGAGATACTGAATTTGGGATTTTCCTTAGTTGTCAGTTATAATCATCAAAATTAAAAGAAATAAACATTTGAAATATATCAGTCTGTGTGTAATGAATGAATATAATATACAAGTTTCACTTTTTGAATGGAATTAGTGAAATAAATCAACTTTTTGATGATATTCTAATTATATGACCAGCACCTGTATAATGCCTGATGAGTTTGAAGAACAACTGACACGAGATCAGAGACCATTCCTTCATACAGAATCTCTCCAGATCCTTCAGATTCCCAGCTCCATGCTGGTGCTTCTTCTCTTCAGTTCACTCCACTCATTTTCTTCAGGGTTCAGGTCAGGGGACTGGGATGGCCATGGCAGAAGCTTCATTTTGTGCTCAGTGACACATTTTTGTGTTGGTTTTGATGGTTGATTTGGATCATTGTCCTGATGGAAGATCCAACCACGGCCCATTATTAGATTTCTAGCAGAAGCAATCAGGTTTTGATTTTTTTATCTGTTGGTATTTGATAGAATCCATGATACCATGTATCTGAACAAGATGTCCAGGACCTCCAGCAGAAAAACAGGCCCACAACATTAAAGATCCAGCAGTATATTTAACTGTGGACATGGGGTACTTTTTATCCATGTGTGCACCAAACCCATCTGGTGGGTTTGCTGCCAAAAAAGCTCTTTTTTTAGTTTCATCTGACCATAGAAGCTGGTCCCGTTTGAAGTTCCAGTCTTGTCTGACAACTGAATATGCTGGAGATTATTTCTGGATGAGAGCAGAGGATTTTTCTTGAAACCCTCCTGAACAACTTGTGTGGATGTAGGTGCTGTTTGATAATTTTTAGGCTTTCTGAGACTCAAGACTCAACTAATCTCTGCAATTCTTCAGCTGTGATACTTGGAGAGTCTTTGGCCACTCAAACTTTCCTCCTCACCGCGCATTAGGATGATTTAGACACACGTCCTCTTCCAGGCAGATTTGTAACATCTTTAGTTGATTGGAACTTCTTAATTATTGCCCTGATGATGGAAATGGGGATTTTCAATGCTTCAGCTATTTTCTTACAGACACTTTCTATTTTGTGAAGCTCAACAATCATTTCCTGCACATCAGAACTATATTCTTTGGTTTTACTCATTGAGATGAATGATTAAAGGAATTTGGCCTTTGTGTTTCCTCATGTTTATAATCCTGTGGAACAGGAAGTCATGGCTGCACAATTTCATGTTCATGATCACCTGGTGTGCTTAAAAAAAAAAAAAAAAAAAAAAAAAAAAATGTAAACATGAATGGGAATATACTTCAGAGATATTTTACTCATAAAAAATTCTAGGGGTGCCAATAATTGTGGCCAACGTGTTTTGGAAAAAAAAAACATTTATTTTATAATGTGATTTTCCCCCCACTTTCAATTCTTTTCCTTCAATGAAAGGTTAATTTTTTTGCTAATTTTATGAATTAAAGATCAAAAGGATAAAAAAATGCAGATTTATTTTTACAGTCATCTTTGATCATATTTACCAAGGGTGCCAATAATTCTGACCACAACTGTACCTAGCCACAGTACTTTAGACTTAACAGTTTATGAAATTTAAAACATTGCCAAAACCACACTGCTTCGGGTTATTGTTTTAAATTTCAGTCGCTATGCATCAGACTCGCTACACTACAGTGCACTTCAGTTATTCTTTCAAATAACGGTTAGAAATAACCGTTTTGTAAATTCTGTGACCACACTGCATTGGGTGAATTCAGTTACAGAATTAAAACAACAATACACTCAGTTTCAGTTACGTTAGAAACTTACCACTTTGTTTCAATTACTTTAGAAACAACAATTCCAATACAACTCTACCCACACACTGCATGTGGCTGATTTAGTTCTGTTAGAATCTTAAACAAAATTGTACAGAACAGGCTTAAGAAATGAATAAACCAAATTCTCTTCTGTCCTTTCTAGATTTTTTAAACGAGAGGGTTCCCTGACAAAAACCAGCATAAAAGAAAGAAAACAGCTTACCTTTCCCCACTTTTTTCGGAAATCCCTCGCTGGGTGGCTCACCAATGTAAGAAAAAAAATGATGAGGACGTTGAAGATCTCGATGAAGAAGTTTATTGCAGCATAGCAGTGACAAATTACTTGTAGCACCTTGGGTTCATCAGAGTCGGAAGGAATACATCCAAATCTCAATAATAATAAGTAAAATTAAATTGTCAAAGCCTACTTGCAATGGATGTGCTGGTTCGTCCTCGACTGCAGCCATGTCCTCATCTCATATATGAAACACCTGCGATTCATCAGCTACCTGCTAATGCACTCACATTTGTGTAAAGTAGCCTTGTTGATAAGTTCTGTGAGTAAGGGCAAAAAGCACAAGATATAGTACCTTTAATGCCCTGTAGATGGCGATATCGCTTTTGTAACAGAAACTGCTGCAGAAAAAGTTAGGTGCCATGCAAAAATGTGTAATTGCATTACTCATTACAAAATATATTGGAGTAAAGAGTACATATACTTATTCAAATATGTAGTCAAGTAGAGAGTAAAAGTTGCTAATATCCTTGATACTCAGTCAAAGTACAAAGTAGCCAAAAAGAGTGACAGTTCAAAAATGGCAAAAAGCACACCTTGTGTTTTTTTTTTGCCTCAAGTTTGCATGCCTGTAACTCAAGAAGTATTAAAGATATCTTAATATCCTTTTGGATTCTGGTTCTTAACTAACTTTCCTTTTGGTATCTTCATTTTAAAGGCCCTCAATGGTTCAATCGCAGACATATGGAGATCTTAATGCGGCTCCATGAGTAAATTGGTCAATTGTACACATTTTCAGTGGTCAAAAACCAAATGTGGGTCACTTTGCATACAGCTGAGGCTTTTTTTCTTTTAAAGAGGAATATCTGAAGAACAAATAATGTTGAAACTAGAAATGTATCTCGTGTTTTTCTATCAACTCAGTTGCATAGAACATACTTGTCCGAGTAACTTTAAAAGTAATTAAGATATCTTAATATCCTTCTAGATTCTCATTCTTATTAAAATTTCCTTTTGACATCTTAATTTTCAAGGCGCTATATAGTTCAGTCCCATAGATATGGGGATCTCAAAGCAGCTCCATGTTCAAATAGTTGAATTTGACCAATTTTCAGTGATCGAAAACCAAATGTGGTTCACTTTGCACACAGCTGATACTTATTGCATTTAAAGAGGAATGTCTGAAAAATAAATAATGTTTAAACTAGAAATGTATCTTTGCATAAAACATAACTCTAGAGTTACAGGCATGTAATCTGTGGAAAAGGATTATTTATGGCACTCAGACAGGTATGTTCTATACAAATGAGTTGATAGAAAAACACAAGATACATTTCTAGTCTGTCAATTAATGTGTTCAGTACTATTAATTCCAGTTGTAAGTAATGAGGCAGCAAACAGCACTCTTTCCTGGAATTGGGCCATAAAGGACTTTAACTTGCATCGAATTATATTATATGTTGCATAAAAACAAAAAAAAGAAACATGTGCTGTAAAAATAGATTACTTAATGTGATTTAGGTAGTAACATGCTTCCTGGTATGGAACAACATTCATATTAACAATCAGATCTTAGAGTTAGGATTATGGTGTAGAGTTTGGGTTTGGCTGAACAACATGATAGCCAAATAATGTCTCTCTGATTTCAGGTGTAGGTTAGGAATATGGTTAAGGAATTATAATTGTGTGATTGTAAGGTGGTTCCTGGACAAACAAAGAATCTTCAACCAGGAACAAGTTCTGTTTGGTTAACTCACATTTTACAAAATGGAAGTTGCAGAGTCATATCGCACAATACTGTATATACATGCAATCGACAACCACGTGACTCAGTAAACAGCCAAAACTTGATATCGAGTATTTAAACAGTATGAGTAATTACAAATCCTGGCAAAAGGAAATACGATAGCATAAAAAAAAGTATGTGAACTTTTGGACTTCCTATTGTTTTATACATAAACTGATCATAAAATTTTTTTTGATTCTCAATTAAGGTCATAACAATAAGCAGTCTGCATAAACACAACACACAAACAATGGCACGTTTCAATGCCTGCATTACGTCATTGAGCAAACATTTACAGTGCAAAGTGGAAAAAGTATGTGAACCCCTAAGCTAACAAGTTGGTGTGAAGAGACGAATCTGCAAACCTGGAGTCCAAACAATGAGACGAGATTGCAAGTGTAGGTTAGAGTCACTCCGCTCTATATGAAAAACACAAATTTTGAGTTTACCATTCACAAGAAGCATTGCTGGATATGAACCATTCCTCAAACAAAAGAGAATATCAGTATTGTTCATTTGCAAAAAGCTTGAACGGATTACAAAAGTATCTCTGTGATGTTCATTAGTCTAAATGGAGGAAGCTAATCACTGTACTTCCATGCAGTAATTCATAAAATCATAATCCACGTGGGTTCAGATAGTTTTTTCAGCAGCTCTATTTTTATGTTTCCGTCTTGAGAAATCATGTAAATAAGGAAGAATGACTTAAAAAAAACACATTGTTCCATCAATGATTAATGCCTGCAAAAGACAGCCCATAATAGCCTGTGATAAGACTAATGATGGCTCCCTTACAAACAAACCAGACAATATAAAGCACTCGAGATGCATCTGAAAACCAACTAATCAGGATGCAGCCCTTCGGCAGACAGTATGTGGTGGTCAGGCCTCTGTTTTCAGAGGATTCCTTTGCAGAGCAACACGAGAGGATCAACAGGAAACGCAAAACTCTACGGCACCATCTGAAAGACTATTTCATGTAAGAATATGTCCGCCTTCTGTCTTCAATAACGCATTTATAATAAACTGAAATATGGTATCTTATTACAAGCACATTTGAAGATGTTATTGAGGTAACATATAGATCTAAACATATGGGTTTAAATGATGCAACAGGAAGATTTAGCAAATTGTGTTTTTATTGTAGTTGTGATACGAATCGTGCAAAGAATGCAGCTCTTTCCTTTCTTCCAATCATTGGATGGATGAAGAACTACAACATCAAAGAATGGCTGCTGGGTGACATTGTTTCAGGCATCAGCACTGGACTAGTGGCAGTGCTACAGGGTATTGCATTTTTTTTTTTCCTAACATAGATTGGCTAAAATCATTTCTGAAGACTTCATAAAACTTCTTATTACACCATTATTTTCTATCAGGACTTGCATTTTCCTTGCTGGCCTCCTTACCACCGGGATATGGACTGTACACGGCATTCTTCCCTGCAATAGTCTACTTCTTTTTGGGCACTTCCAGACACCTGTCAGTAGGTGCGTGATATATTGTCAATTGCGTTTACATGATACAGTTGCAAGAAAAAGTATGTGAACTACTTGCAGAATCTGTGAAAATGTGCAAGATTTTAACAAAATAAGAAAGATCATACAAAATGCATGTTATTTTTTATTTAGTACTGTCTTGAGTAAGATATTTTACATAAAAGATGTTTACATATAATCCATAAGACAAAAAAATAGCTGTATTTATTAAAATGACCCAGTTCAAAAGTTTGTGAACCATTGATTCTTAATACTGTGTGTAGTTACCTGGATGATCTACGACTGTTTTTTTGTTTTGTGATGGTTGTTCATGAGTCTCTTGTTTGCTTTGAGCAGTTAAACTGAGCTCTGTTCTTCAGAAAAAATCTCCAGGTCCTGCAGATTCTTCAGTTTTCCAGCATCTTTTGCATATTTGAACCCTTTACAACAGTGACTGAATGATTTTTAGATGCATCTTTTCACACTGAGGACAACTAAGGGGCTCAAACACAACTATTAAAAAAGGTTCAAACATTCACTGGTGCTCCAGAAGGAAACATGATGCATTAAGAGTCGGGGGGTGAAAACTTTTGAACAGGATGAAGAGGTCCAAATTTTTCTTATTTTTTTCCATTTAGTACTGCCCTTCGGAAACAACAGAAAATACTTGCATGTTTCCCGGAAGACAAATTAAATATAATTTACCTTGATCTTCAAATTCCAAATGTTTTCACCCCCCCATCTATTAATGCATCATGTTTTTCTTCTGGAGCATCAGTGAATGTTTGAACCTTTTTTAAAAGTTGTGTTTGAGTCCCTCAATTGTCCTCAGTGTGAAAAGACGGATCTCAAAATCATTCAGTCACTGCTGTAAAGGGTTCAAATATGCAAAAAATGCTGGAAAACTGAAGAATCTGCAGGACCTGGAGGATTTTTCTGAAGAACAGAGCTCAGTTTAACTGCTCAGAACAAACAAGTGACTCATGAACAATTATCACAAAACAAACAAACAGTCGTAGATCTTTCAGGTAACCACACACAGTATTAAGAATCAATGGTTCACATACTTATGAATGGGGTTATTTTAATAAATTCAGCTATTTTTTTAAATTATTAACATTTTCACAGATTCTGCAAGTGGTTCACATACTTTTTCTTGCAACTGTATATGTGTACACAACATCACAGGAGACTAATGAATTAGAAGTGAAGGTCTGGACAGTGATTGAATTTGCACTTTCTAATTGGACTGTGTTTTAGGGGCTTTTCCTATTCTGAGTCTAATGGTGGGGGCTGTTGTCACACGACTGGTGCCTGATGAGGGACCCTCAGCTAACATCACTGGATTTGAAGGATTGAGCATGGAACAGCAGAGAGTTTTAGTTGCTTCCTCGGTTACTTTTGTCATGGGCGCATTTCAGGTAAATACTTGAAAAGACAAGTCGCATTTCACTATATATATATATATATATATATATATATATACATATATACATACATACATACATACAGTATATATATGGAATTCTCTATTTTCTTATTTTTCAGCTCATAATGGGGCTGCTGCAGGTGGGCTTCATTGTCATGTATCTGTCAGATACTCTAGTGTCAGGATTCACCACTGCAGCTGCTGTTCACATTTTGGTATCCCAGCTCAGGTTTGTGTTGGGACTGGACTTTCCTGGTATAAACGGGCCACTCGCCATTATATATGTGAGTTAAAGTTCTTCCCTTTTAATGCACCAGCAATGTAGACATTTTATCATCACATACTGTAGCTCCATGTGACTTTTTGGTGGATATATCAAACATTTGGTCTTTGATTTCAGACTTTGGTGGAAGTTTTTAGTCGAATCACTAACACGAATGTGGCCGACCTGGTGACATCTATTGTGATCATGGCACTGGTGCTTATTGTGAAGGAGATCAATGACAGATTCAAGTCAAAACTGCCTGTGCCAATACCTATAGAAGTCATCATGGTAGGTATAATTACCACACCAAGACAAAATATATCACTTCTATCAAACTTTATGTAAATCTACCCATTATACAATCTATCAAACATAATGCAAATCTACCCAACAGACTGTTATCGCTTGTGGAGTCTCTTATGCATTCAACTTCGAGGAGCGATTTGATGTGGTCGTGGTTGGGGAGATGGTGAATGGGTGAGAATCGAACAATATGTAATCTACAATATTAACAACATAAAAAGTGACTAGATTTAATGTGCATTTTTAATGGGAACAGATACAGTATATTGTGCATATAAGTGATTGTTATAAATTAAGCAAAGACTTCATATGTTTAGCTTATAAAAAAGATTTAGGGTTAAAAACATTTAGATGAAAAACAATATCAATTTTTTTTATTATATTATAAAATGGTTAGTTCCTGTCCTTGATTCAGACTGGTCAAAAGCTGTGTTTTGTTCATGATAAAACACGGCTATGATCGCTTCACCCAACGGTTCTGTGTATCACTACACAACACCCTTAGCAACCACTCTTAGCAACGTAAACTGTATGTTCTCAATTGATATTGTTCATTGATGTTTACTGTATTATGTAGAAGAGTATCGTGAGAAAAAGATCTAGTGAGTGAGTTGCATTCAGATTTAGCATTTTCCTTCAGGTCAGTCCTATGTTCATAATAAAAAATCTGTTTAAATGTCCAATGTATTATCTTGTCCTTTTAACAGTTAAGGGGTTTTCCCGTGACTGACAGTCGCTAATCAAAGCATTTGTCAGTTGCGTCTTGTTCTATGTTCACAACAATTCAGTCTTTTCAATGTAAAAGTCTTCGCTACTGACTGACACACTCATAAAGACTGTCTTTGCCGCCATCTAATGCCGTAATGTAACTTCCGTTGTTGTTCACGGTCAGGGTCTATTTTTTCCGGCGGAAGGAAGGTTTTAGTGAGAGTTTACTTCATGAAAGTTGCATTGATACGTATTTTTGGCTTTAATATTTGTATTGTGTGGTAACCGTTTTATAAAAGCAATAAGGTACTCGAAGCTAGTGCTGTATCGTGAATAAGTCACGGCTGAAGGGGTTGCAGGCACTCTGCTCCGCTTCTACAGCACAGCCTCTCGTACTTCATTGCTTACTAATATTATATTATATTATATTATATTATACATTTTTCCAAAATGCTTGTGTAGGGTTGCAGGGATGCTGGAGCTTATATTATATTATATTATATTATATATTAAGCCGTTTCCCAGATGGAAATAAACATCTAGTAACATCTCTCTTTCTTAGATATGAATCACCGGTTGCTCCAAACCTGGAAGTCATTGAAGAGAGTGCAGTGGAGGCCTTCCCTATGGCCATAGTAGGATTTGCTGTGGCTTTCTCAGTAGCTAAAGTCTACTCCGTCAAACACGACTACACGATTGATGGGAACCAGGTCAGCTGAAGCTCTATTCACTGCAAACAATGCAAATTCTAAACTGCTGAATTTGTTATTTTTGCAAAAAACATGAACACCTTTTTATACGCTCATATATATGTAACAGGAGCTCATTGCATTCGGGGTAAGCAACATTTTTGGGGCATCTTTCCGGTCATTTGCCGCCAGCACAGCACTTTCTAGGACGGCTATACAAGAGAGCACTGGAGGGAAAACGCAGGTAAAACTCTCATGCTATTCCTTGATCTGAAACCATGCTGACTACAAGAATACAAAGAATGGATAATTAATGTTTGTTTAATAAAATTTTTAGATAGCTGGAGTTCTTTCAGCCATGATGGTACTGATTGTGATTGTCGCAGTGGGATTTTTACTTGAGCCGTTGCCCAGGGTGAGATTTTTTTTTTATGTTTTTATATACAGAATACAAACTGCATGAAATGATTTAGAGCTAATCTCACAGTTTAAACTCTCTATAAAGCCCTTTTAGTCAAATAAACTATTGACTGTAGATGCAGGAGTCAGTCTAATGACCTTTATGCTTTTCTTTTCAGTCTGTTCTAGGTGCTCTGGTCATTGTTAATCTGAAAGGCATGCTAATGCAGTTTGGAGAGCTGCCGTTCTTATGGAAGAATGACCGGTCTGATTTGGTGAGTTTCTCTTTTCATTATTTTTGAAATTATCTCTGATTATCTAATCCTCTAGCAGCTTTTATTTTAATAAAATCTAAAGTCTAAGCATATACTTAAGCATATGATCTAAACTGAAAACACTTTACAGCAAAAACAAAATTGAGTTTGGTCCAGATCAAAATGTCAAGCCCATGCGTCTCTGTTTCTCACAGGTGACCTGGGTGGTGACCTTCCTGGCCTCTCTTTTTTTGGGGTTGGATCTGGGGTTGGCTGTAGGTCTTGGGGCGGAATTGTTCACTGTGGTCTGCAGGACTCAATTGTGAGAGTGGATTCATGATACCTTCAAATGCCAAAATATCATTTTACTGAATTTTTACTGACATTGCATGATAATATTTTGTATGCTGCAGCCCACGCTGTTCCGTCCTGGCCAATATTACAGGAACTGACATCTACAGGGATCGCAAAGACTACATCTCTGTGAGTGCTGATCTTGCCCTTCCTCTAGATTCTTATTTCTTTTACAAATACCAAAATGTTGTTTTAATGTGATATTATTCCATTTCAGATTTCCGAACCTGACGGAGTTAAAATATTCAAAATCCCCTCACCTATCTTCTTTGCTAACATTGATTTCTTCAGAGACAAATTGGTTCAAGCAGTACGTTTCTTGTTATTTTCAAGATTTGTATAGAACAGGAGTGCCTAATCCTGTTCCTGGAGATCCTGCAGAGTTCAGATCCAACCCTGATCCAACACACCTGTCTGTATTTACCAAGTGCTCCTGAAGACCTTGGCTGTGTCCGAAATCGCCCCCTATACCCTTAAATAAGGCACTGTTTGAGGGGACAGACATTTGTAATGGTGTCCGAAACCATTGTAGATGTTATCTGGTGCACTCATTCAGTCCCACAATCCCAAACACAATAATGAGTGTACAACCAATGTACGCTCAAAGGCTAGAGAATACCCATAATGCACTGTGACGGTCACGCCGAATAAATTCCTGCATCTCACCAGAAGATGGCGCCCGCAGCTCAATCATCCATCCATCCATTTTCCAAACCACTGGTCCAATGTGGCCACAGGGTATAAATTCCTTTTTAACTGACAGATTATTAAATTGTTTGATAAAGGTTTATACATGCTAGTTTCCATGCTAATTAGTTTAAGATAAATCTTTTCATCACTACTGGAGCTGCCAGTTTGCTAAGTTTTAAATGATTTATTACATGGCAAGCACAAACTATACGCAAAAGCGACAGCCCTTCCGGCGCAATCAGTGTACGAATTCACTCTCATTTTCATTCACTCCTACAAGTGGACTATATTAGTGGAGTAATGTAGGGAATAGTGAATGAGGGGGCGATTTCAAACACAGCCCTTAATTAGCTGGTTCAGTTGTATTTGATCAGTGTTGGAGCTGAAATTTGCAGGAAGGAATAAATCTCCAGGAACAGGATTGGGCATCCCTAGTATAAAAAGAGCTGGGTGTTATTTCTCTGGGCTAAATATTTGTTTTCTTCTAGGTGGGTTTTAGTCCCCTAAGAGTGTTGAAGAAAAGGAACAAAGCCCTGCGAAAGATCAGAAAAATGTTGCAGAATGGGGAACTGGAGGTGTCAGATGTACGTCCTTACCATTATTATGATTTATCAGTGATGTTTTGTATATACTCATGACATTAAAAATATATATATTTTTAATGTAAATTTCATTTATTTAATAATAGATTAGTTAGACTGGATAATGCAGGGCACTATCCCACCTCCCATTTTGTTTTATTTATTTATTTATAATGGATTAATTGGATTTTGAAGGACATTATCCCCCTCCCCATACTGTTTTATTTGAATAAATAATCATTTATTTTATTATAACGGATTAATAGGCAGGATAATTAAGGATACAGTCCCACTTCCCATACTGTTTGATTTAAATAATTATTTATTTATTTTATTTATGTAATTTTAATGGAAGAATAGGACAGGATAATGAGGGACACTATCCCACTCCCCATACGGTTTTATTTAAATAATTATTTTATTTTATTTTAACGTATTAATAGGATAGAATAATAAAGGATACTATCCCACTTTCCATATGGATTTATTTAAATAATTACATATTTATTTTATTTTACTTATTTAATTTTAATGGATTAACAGGACAGGATATAATGATGGACACTATCCCACTTCCCATTAGGTTTTATTTAAATTATTATTTATTTATTTTATTTTAATGGATTAATAGGACCGATTATTATGAGGGACACTACCCCACTTTCCATACAGTTTTATGTATTTATTTAGCCTATATTATGTATTTATGTATAATATTTTTACACATTTGCTTTTATGTTTCCAATGATCTTGAAAAATGTTTTAAATGTTATTTTTATGAATATGTTACACTTTTTTTTTTTTTTTTTTTTTTTTTTTTTTACAGTTTTTGTTAATTAAAATACTCAAACTTTTTGTATTATTCTAAATCTATTATTCTTTTATTGTTCTTGTTCTGATCAAGTCCACAAAAAATTGTACTAAATGAAGTCACTCGAATAACAGAAAAATGGAGGTGCTCTTGCATGATTTGAAATGTGTAATGTAACAATTCTCACATCCTTCCTGATCCAGGGAGGCCTTAAGGTGAGACAACCATCAGCTGACACGTCAGAGGATGACAGCAGCATGGAGAGTCTGGACCAGCCCACTGATTTCTCTGGCCTTCCAATCCAGGTGAACTGGAACACAGAACTGCCTGCCAACATCTCTGTCCCTCCTGTGAACATGCACAGTTTGGTCCTGGACTTCTCTGCCGTCTCATTCCTAGATATATCTGCACTCAAGGGTCTTAAGACGGTAAAATGGCTTACTATGAGATATAGAATACGGTTTATTTTCACTGGGCCTGGTTTCCTTTAAGATGGTCAGAAATTCCTTATTTACCTCAAACTGTACTGTTGTTTTTCTTATAGACGCTAAAAGAGTTTATACGAATCGAAGTGGACGTCTACATAGTTTCATGCGATGGTAAAGCACTCTCCTATAAATGTTCCTTATTACCAGCCATTTTGCCCCAAAAGCACTTCATTAAGACAATTCTGCTCTCGTTACAGTGTACATCATGGAGAAACTTCATCAATGTACATTTTTTGATGACGAGATTAAGACGTCCATCTTTTACCCCACACTACATGATGCCATGTTACACATTCTGGAGAAGCATCCAGATCATGGAGAATTAGAAAAGGTACATAACTTGATTCATTTTGATTCAATATTGTGATATTTATTTAATTTACAACAACCATCTGCTGTCTACTAGGTTCTTCTATATAATCCATGCTGATCTATTTGTGTCTGATGTTTGCAGGATATAAGCATAAACTACGGAGTCATTCGGAGAGACAGTATTACTGTGTGAGGAACAGAAAACCCTGCTGAAATACTCTTTAAATCATGCCGGAAGGGTTGTGGTAAATGTTTTATGAGTGCAGCCAAACAATACGGGCAGAGATGCATTTCACCACTGTCACAGCACATTATAGGCCTATATTTTAGTCTGGCCACTGGACAGACACTAAACTCAGGCTGCTTTAAGAAAAGAAAACGCACTATTTTAGTTTACAGCAGCATACAGCCATTGTTACCATGTTTACTGGTGATTTAGTGGCATTACAGTAAATGAATTCATATTGTTTGGGATTTAGTGACAGGACAAACTGTCACACGGAGCGAGCAGAAACATTGGACATTTTTGGACATTACAAATGTAATTGGTTAAAACAATATTTGGCTGAACAAGACAGATAATTAACGTTTAATGATGAGAGTTCCTACCTTACAAACCAGGTCCTGCTTTTTCCCTGGGTTATGGTCATGTGCAGCACGTGTTCCTACTCAAGGGGGCAAAGTCTACACAGGTGATTTACATTCTCCACGGTCCTGCAAATGTTTCCTTCTTGACGTGTATGGACAAGGAATGAAAATCATGTAAAAATGTGGAAACTGTAACGTATTATTTAGTTTTTAAAACGCACACATGTGTTTGTCAGGGCTGTGGATGGATTTCTGAAATCGACATTCAAGACGGACCAATCAAAAACTTTACGAGCTAGCTGAATTGCGGAAATAGTAAATGTAATGCGTTAGTGATTATGAGAGATTTATAGTTTTGTTCTCATCACTAAACTGAGTTTCAATGTTTAATTTAGCTTTAATCATATTTTTCGGATTGATGAATCTGCTCTTTTCCTGTGAAGTCCATACCATCCCAACAAAAATGTATATATGCTGCAGTGCCTATGTTACTTGTTACCTTTATATATTTATTTATGTAAACTTTGTGTAGTTTTAACAATTCATAACCAATTTCCTATGTAGAGAGTTTTGGACAGACTAACCTGACTATAATTAAAAACTAGAATTATGTATATTAATGTATGTACTTTGTTTTTGAAAATCCTATCATGTAAAGACAGGTGATTTTATAATGAATGTGTGTAAACAAATTTATTGTAATAAAACTAAAAGAACTATACATTACCTGCTTTTAATTTTCATTGTATATACACGGAAATATATGTAAACATTTATGAAACAAATGTAGGTTTTACAAAAATTGCAAACAGCCAATTAAGAGGAAAAAAAACAAAACATTTTGTACAATTACATATGTAACATTTGCCTGTTAGTTTTCAGACCTTTCAGAACTACTCAAAAATATTGAATATAAACTCCAAGCTCATTTTTGTCAGACATAGCAAAATCTTATATTGAGATACTCTTTTTAAATCAAATTTAAGACACTAGGTGAGAGAGTAGATGAACGCAATAAAAGCGCATTTAATTTGTACATTTAATTTTGATTACATTCAAGAAACAACATTCAACAATCAACAAAAGCCCCTAAAATGCAGCATGTATGGGCTCAATTATTAAAAAGTAAATGTTTGAATATCTGACGACAAGATTTAAAACACCATTCAGTACTGATCTCTACTATACAGTTAATATTTTCAGACTATAAAATATGCATTCGAATCCCTGCCAGGTTTACATACTAAATCACTTTTTGTTTACCAACAACAAAAACATGTTATTACTGGTAATATGGTCTATAGCGGCCCTGATCCGGGTGATGCGGCCCCGGCATCTGTCCCTGTGGAGGGGGACCCTGCATTCGGGGAGGAGGACCCCTGGGGGCCGGCCACATTCCTGGACTCAAGCCCCCCGGCTGGTTAAACGGCGGGCTGAGTGTGCTCTTGTCCTCTGGAAACTGGGGGTTGTAATGATGGGGTGGCGGGGCATTGACAGGGGGACCACCGTGCTGAGGGGGCGGCCCGGGTGGAGGATGGTTCATAAACGGGGGCATCTGACCAATGAGGTGTCCGGGAGGTGGGGTGATGGGTGGGGGGACAGACGACAGTGGCGGAGGGGCCTGGTTGAAAACCATGTGAGGTGTGTTGGAGCCCTGTCCCGGGTGTGACATGGGGTGACTGATGGGGGGAGGGGGCGGAGGGGGTCCGTAGTGCTGCTGAGGTGGCGCCATCATGTGATGCGGATGGGTCACGACAGGCTGACCTGGATAGTCTCCAGGGTGATGGTGAGGGGGCGGAGCGTTGCCGGGCTGGGGAAGCGTGTCACGCGACGGTCCGGAGCTCGCGGAATCGTCCTGGATGGGAACCGTGATGAGGTTGCTGTGCTTTCGCGTGGTGACGGTCGAAATGCGGAAGGTCTCCTGAGCGAGAGAGCGGGATGGCCCCATGTCTCCCGGCGGTTGGCCTTGCGGAGGTCGCAGGTCATCGTGGGAGGAAGAGGGAGGTTGGCTGTAGGGGTCGTGACCTTGATGAGCCAGAGGAGGAGGGATGAGCACATGGGGCTTGGGCAGGTGAGGCGGAGGCACTCGGAAGCGGTCGGACACCTCCGAGGCGGGAGGAAGGTGGAGAGGGTCAGAGCGGCTGCTGGAGCTCTTGCCGGACCGCATGTGCCGGTGGTTGATGTGGGCCTGCAGGTCTCTCTGAGACAGATAGGTGCGTTTGCATCCCTGAACGATACTACACATGTAGAGAGAGCCACGCTGGCACTGCTCAATCCGCTGGACCGCGTCTGTACAGCTGTACATGTTTAGACTGGAAACAGAGAGGACATATGAGAGAGAAGCAACATCCGTAAAACACATGCATTATGCATATTAGAGCAAACCAGGGCTGGATGATATTTTACATATTCACAGGCAATTTAATATTGAGCAACATTGAGAATTTTGCGAGTGTAATTTGGTCATTAGAGCTAGTTTTGCGATCACTATTTATATTCTCTAATATAAACTACAAAATGGTGTTAAAGTTGGTAAGCCAAATTCACTGAATCAATTCATAACTGTGATTCAATATGGTATTTGAGGGTGCGTTCACACTTGTTATGTTTGGTTCGATTAAAACGAACCCTGGTGCGATTGCTCTGTTAGTGCGGTTCATTTGAACATATGTGAACGCTGCCATCCGAACCCTGGTGCGCACCAAACAAGCGGACCGAGACCGCTGAAAAGATGGATCTCGGTCTGCTTCCAAACGAACTCTGGTGCGGTTTGAATGATATATGAACGCAACACGGACCAAATACATGTAAACGAACCAAAAACAGGAAGATGATACCCTAAAAACGACAGAATCCTCACACATATGGGTTTTTCGTCATAGTCGCGAGTTTGCCCATGACAGGCATCAGACGCAAAACAAAACAAAACATTTTGTACAATTACATATGTAACATTTGCCTGTTAGTTTTCAGACCTTTCAGACGCGCGTATCCACGCAGCAGATCGTTTGTGTGTGTGACAAAGGGATTCCCGCCGCTGTTTTGACTCCTTTACACATTTTATAAGCTCTTCACGAGTTCCCAGCTGGCCAAAATACCATCATATGCAGGCTACACACACACAACAAGCACATTTATCTCAGCACACAGCATTGTTTTGGATGTTCGGTAAGCTCCGTCTCAGAATTGGCAATACATCATAAAATCGATTTAAAACACCACATGAATCAGGTTGTGAACGTACCCCTATGCCTTTAAGTTATTTATCATTCATAATTATTTTCTAATTTGTTCTTGTGATGGCAAAGCAAATTTTTCAGCATCATAACTCCAGTTTCCCATGTCACCTTCAGAAATCATTCTAATATACTGATTTGCTGCTCAAGAAACATTTCTGATTATTATTATCAATGTTAAAAACAGTTGTTGCTTTTTCAGGATTCTTTGATGAATGGAAAGTTCAAAAGAACAGCATTTATTTGTGTTAGAAATCTTTTGTAATATTTAAAATGTCTTTACTGTCAATGCACTTTGCTGACTCCGAACTTTTGAAAGTTAGGGTATACCACCCAGTCCTATATCTGCATCAAGCCAAGCATTCTCCATTATAAAACAATATAAAACGACTGTGTAAGGCCATATTTGTATGCAAACACTTTAGTAGAGGCAAAAACTGCTCATTCTGCTTACCCTGGACACATCTTATCACCCTTCCTTTCATGATGTAACGCACACTCGTAGCAGAAAACATGCTTACATGGGATCTGCAAAGAAATAATATAATGAAGTCATGGCAGTATTAATCAGTGTCACCCAAAAGCTGTCACTTGAAAATTGAACACATTTATTATAGTCAACTACTCTCACCATACGGCCATATGTTTTAATTGGCAGTCCACATTTGTCACAGAAATGGACAGGTGTCTCATCCTTTTCCCCGATCAAGTTTAGCTAGAAAAACAAAGAACAAGAGTAACCACAACACTTCAAACATGAGCATCTGAGAGGTGGGAACATTTTATAATTTATATAGATGTACCTTGAAATCCCAGTACAGCTGCTGTGGGAACCGACGCTGACTTGCAAAAGCGTCTCCTGCTTTCACACCACAATCAAACCGGTCCTCCTGCTTGAAGTTAAACCCTTCTAGCAGAAACAGTTTAGAAAACAAGCTCCGTTTGTAGTGCATCATAATATCTGATAATATGCTTAATAACATGTAGAAAAGTGTGTCATTGAAAATATATAGACACAATACCTTCTTCAGAATGGGCTTTGGGTGGTAACCGTCCTGCTGGTCTTTGCTGTCGTGGGACAGGTTTATTCCTGGCCTGTTTGGGAAGAAGTTTGATTGGAATCCTCCTCCTGACATCAGGACCACCTAACGGCCCATCAGTACCCTGCATATCATTGTCTGCATGGAAAAAAACAAAAAAAAATGAAGTGTTAATTTTGGCCTTCTGTCAAAAACAGTGCCTTCATTAGAAATTAATACAGAATCAATGCACGTCTTTGTAACCCATCACAAATTGACACGTCTGAGTATCGCTGAATAAAAACGCATCTGCATGCAGTCTGTATTAACTCGCATAATATCAAAAGAACCGATGAAACATTTGATTTTGTGCATAAGTAAGACTTGATATTTCAGCGAGGGTGACAATGATACTGATGTGAACTCGTGTAAGCAGCATGGAAACAGGCAATATACAGCTCACACACGATTAGGTTACACTAAATAACCTCAAAGACTGTACGCTTTAATGTATTTATGTTT
Organism: Ctenopharyngodon idella; assembly: GCF_019924925.1. NCBI lineage: Eukaryota > Metazoa > Chordata > Actinopteri > Cypriniformes > Xenocyprididae > Ctenopharyngodon > Ctenopharyngodon idella. Next base: position 6,367,344 of record NC_067223.1, on the reverse strand, counting down.
TTATTTACACCATGAGCAGGCTTTTTTAGAGATATTGTACAAACGGTATCAAATGGAATCAGGAAGATAAACGCCACATTGACATAGAGGCCATAACCGATGGTGATATAGGAAAATGTCTTTAACCAGGCATACACAAGATGTAGCTCGTCTTTCTTTACGCAAACATCTATAAAAGCTCAGCGCAGTTATTTTGTGGTTATAAAAAACATGTTTTGTGTAGAATAAACCTACTAATGAAACCCATAAATTTCCCTCCTTACCACTGTGGTCCATAACTGTGAAGCCAACGTTTAACTGTGCTTCCGTTTTGTGCACTTCAAAATAAAAGTCTCTGATTGTTTTCAAAGCAAAACAAAACCCTTCAAGACCATAATAAATAAATAAATAAATTCAAGGATATACTTGAAATTATTATTTACAGCCGAATTTCTTCAGAAAGCAATTGTGAATTTTTAATTTTCTTTACAGACGAGGTTAAAAGTATTGGTAGAGACATACATTTTGTTGCGCAAAGTTTGCAGCTTCAGTATTTGTAGATTTTTCCCCCCCACATATTTCTATGGTATATTGGAAAGAAATGATAAGCATTTCATAAGTTTTAAAGGCATTTATTGGCAAAAACATTCAATAGGCTATGCAAAGGGTCAGTATTTAGTGGAGACGGGGATAGGGATATGTAAAGTGGGAGGAGTTGGATCCAGATCCAGATCCAGGTGGTGGAGATGGGTAGGTTTAGGGATCAGGTAAAGTGGGAGGAGTTTGATTTGGATCCAACCTCACCCCCTGTATTTCGTGTTCTGCAGTGAAGACTATCTCTGTTCGCTCTGGCATGCTGGATATCAGCTTCTATACCAAATCCTGAATAATTGTGATCCATTCTTGCCTTATTTCTACTCTGAGATGATCACAATTTGTGCATTTCTGCTTGTCCATTCACCTTTTGAGGACTGACCACAGGTTCTTTATGGGATTAAGATCCAGGGAATTGACTGGCCACCAATCCAAAATTTCAATGTAATGATCTCTGAGTCACTTAATTATCACTCTTACCTTGTGACATGGTGCTCCATCATGCTGGAAAATGCACGGATCATCATCAGTTTGCTCCTGGATCATTGGGAGAAGTTGCTCTTGCAGGACGTTCTGATATCATTCTTTATTCACGGCTATGTTTTTGAGCAGAATCGGGAGAGAGCCCAGTCTCTTAGATGACAGGCAACCCTACACATGGATGGTCTCAGGATGCTTCACTGTTGCCACGACACAGGAGCGTTCACCTTTTCCTCTCCAGACAATTGATTTTCCAGATGTCCCAAACAGACGGAAGGGGGCTTCATCAGAGAAAATAACTTTGCACCACTCTTTTGCTGTCCAATTTCCTTTAGGGTTCAAAACTTCCTGCACAATTTCAGTCTGTTCTATTTCTTGCAGGATTAACATTTATATGCTTTTGAAAACTAAATGACCCTAACACTTGGGCCAAAGTGTGTCTGAATCATGTCTGAATATAAAGAAGGGGAAACAAAACTAGACAGCTGTCTAAATATATAAACTCATGACTTGGCGTAACAAAGTGAATAATCAAGAAATCCAGACTTGCTTTTACCTAGTAACATAAGGGTTTGCTGAATTATACATATGAAGAACCAATCATATTGTAGAAAAAATATGTATTCTATTCTATAAAAACCGTTGTACTTTTTTTGTCAGGAAGATCCTCTCGGCTGTGATTAAAGCACATTCAAAGGCATTCTCTGGAGTCTGCAGGTTAGTGGATAGTGATAGTGTTCATAGGGGACGAGACGTCATCCAACTCAGCCGATGTTGAGACTCTCTAGAGGATAAATCAGGAGGCGTTGAAGGGCGTCGATCAGGAGACGTCCCAGGTTAATGTAAGTCAGGTGCATAGGGGAATTTTTACCACACTCTTCAGGTGGAGATGGCCCTGGTGCTTGCGGGACACTTTGGGATGTCCTGAAGCCTTCTTCACTGCAGTTGAATCTCTTTCCCTGAAGTTCTTGATGATTCAGTAAATGCTTCTTTCAGGTGCAATATTCTTTGCAGTAATTTCCTTGCATGTGAGGCCATTTTGATGCAAATCGATGATGGCTGCATGCTTTCTTTGGAGGTAACCATTGCTAACACAAGCACTTCTTCCCTCCTTTTATAGCAATCAGTCTGCTCTTATAATCCAATTGGATTGATTTTTTCCTGACTAGTACTCGTTCACACGTTCCCATATGCTGATTATATGATATATGAAATGATATTAGCTGGTCATTTAGTGCCAGGGCCAAAAAATAGTGAAATTTGTGTTTTTGTGATAAAGCTATTTTTTTTGGCCAGTGAAACTATTTGAAATTATTTAAAATGCATCTGATCACTCAACACAATAATCTAGAAACAATGTGAATCAACAACTAAAGCAGCAAACTTTGCGAAACACAAAACTTATCATCTACAACCACGGCCGTAGGGCTACAGTATGTGTTGACAGTGAAGGAAAACAAGCCAACAAATGTCAAGCATACATGTGAACTCCTGTGTTTAAAAAACATCTCAAAATGAACATCACGAAGGTAACATTTTTATATATTTCTTATACTTTTTTTTATAATTAGATCCCTTTGATGTCTTTGTTATTATGCTAAAATGTGGAAAAGTGGTAATAAAAAAATGAGTAGGCCTAAATGTGTCCAGAACTTTTTGTGGCATATACGGTACATTTTTTTGTTTAAATGTACTTTATCACACACACAATGTAAAGCTGGGATTTGGGACATATAGGTAATTTTATGGAGGAAAACACACACACACACACACACTTGTATATGTGGTTTACGAGGACTCTCCATAGACGTAATGGTTTTTATACTGTACAACCTGCATATTCTCTACCCCTACCCCTAAACCTACCCATAACAGAAAACCTTCAGCATTTTTACATTTTCAAAAAACAAAAACAAAAAAAAAACCATAATTTAGTATGTTTATTAATCCATTTCCCCCATGGGGACTACTGGCTGGTCCCCACAATGTAGGTGATCTCAGGTTTTACTATCCTTGTGGGAACCATTTGATCCCCTCAATGTAATATGAACCTGTACACACACACACACACACACACACACACACACACACAGGTTAAATGCAAAATGTTGTAATTTAGGTGCACAGCAAAAGCCATAAAACAAGTTGATTGGCCTGCAGATGAAAGTATAGCTACCATACCATTATAGCTGACTTCTGAGAATTCAGAGACCCACATCAACACAATATTCAAAGTATTTACTCACCAGAGATAGATAGAAAATGTTTTATTCTTTCTTTATTAAACATTTTAAATTGATAACTATTTACAACAAAGCCCAAGATCCGCCCACAGTTATAAAAGATAAATAGAGATATAAAAATAAAAAAAGGGGGAAGAAGGGGGAAAATTGTAAAATTATATGACAGCAAAATAAAACTATGACCAAAACGGTATATAAGAGGATACCAAGTATATCTCAAGATTTCAAAAGTTCTGATAAAATCTCAATAAGGTCCAACCTAAATTGTATTGTCTTTCTGGTGGCACCGTGCACTTTGGCTGAGGTACACTCCAAAAAATATGACATCCAAGTAGGCATGGCTGGGGTAGATGGATCCAACCAGTTTCAGAATAACCTTTTTAGCCACAGTAAAGGCAGAAGACAGAATCCTCATTTGATTGACAGACAGTGGCAGTGAAAAATCATCCAGCAAGAGAAAAAACAGTGGGTCCTCAGAAGATCTGTCAATACATCCCGGATCGAAGGCCAGAACGGCTCAATTCGAGAACAGTCTTAAAACATATGTATATATGTACATGGACTTGCGCTGTTACAGTACACAGGTGACAAAAAGGATCAGACTTACTTTTCATTTTGTATGATAAACAGGAAATGGCATATGCCTTATAAATTAACCTATAATGAATCATTTGGTGAGCTGGAGGTGGCAAAACAATTCCCCCAGACAGTGTCCCAATCAATCAGTGTTAAGTTCTCTCTCCCAGAAGCCCTCAGTCGGAATGTTTGAGTACTGTCGTACCACAAGTGATTTATAAATGATACTCACAATACCTCTAGAAGCAATATCTATCCAGTTTATGATGAGGAGATATTTTAGTCGAACTGGGTACTCCATAATTTAGGTTTTGGGTTTCTGAAATGTAAGAAAGGACTCTACATTTGCTTTTTGGTCCAGCAGACTGAATTAAAGCATGAGATCATGAATCCGGATCTGTGTTTAATGAATGAATGTAGTGATATCAAACTCTTTAGTGTCCTCTGCTGGTCAAAGATGAAACTGATACCCGCAGCCACTTCCTGAGTGTAAACCTACAGGTGTGGCTGCAGGTGATCACTGTACTGAGACACATCACAGGAAGAGACGGAGATTAAAGGACGCTGCTGTAAGTCACACAAAATATTCATTCATTTCTTTTTCATAATACTAAAAAGCAAATATTCTTTCAAATTAAATTAAATCTTGAAATGTTGCAGGGCGGCGTCCATTTTAATCTGCTAACAAGGTATGATCTTGCTTTTGTTTTCCATTATGCACCTGTCCTTTGTTATCAAGCCAAATGCGAACATGTTGACTGCTGAAAATAAATGATTCTATGGTGACATCTGCAGTTAGAAACAAATATTTATATATTACAAATCAATCATTAAAATATTCAGTAGCATGCCTAAGGATGAAAACTAGCACTTTGTAGCTATCTAAAGATGAACTTATATTTAAATAAAAAAATGTTTAGATGAGATTAAGTTGTAAAAAAAAAAAAAAAAAAGCTTTTAGAAATGTAAAAGTCAGAAATTAGGATTATTATTATTTTTTTTTTTTTTTAATTTTTCTTTTCCTGGTCTCAGAATGATGACTGCGTCACAGTTTATTTTGACATATTAGTCACAGAAAACATTCACACTCCATTTTAGGTTTTGCGTCGACAAACAATGTAATTGTTCAGAAAAATATTTCAGTTCGGCTTTGAGCAGTTTGGCTGATTTGAATGAGCATTTGCATTAAACCTGATGATTTCAACAGTCACATGAAGGAGAATGAAAACACATTTGTTTTTCTTTTACTAGACCCTCATAAATGATAAATGTGTTATTTATACTATAAATAATCAAAATGCATTTTAATCACATGCTCTTTCATAACAGCAAATAGTGAAAGTAAGGCCGAAGGCCAGGACTGAGTCAGCTTTATGGTGCTTTGTGAACTGTGCATGTGTGCGTCCTTCCATTATTATTATTTTTTTTTTATTACCACAGAAGAGCAGAGTCCTCTAGCATTACAGGAAGTTCTGTTTATGGCTGCAGGTGTTTTTCAAAACTTGATTGTATGCGCAATGATGTCATGTTCTAACACTATAGCAGCAATAGACAAAGACACACCCAGTGTCCTCAGGTCACATGGTCTGTATGTTTACAGAGTGATACTAGTCCGTTGAAAGCAATAGCTGCAGGATCAAGTCACGTGAGACCACAAAGGGCAGGGCGAAATAACAAAGTCTTCTTCCTCCACACAAACAAAATAAAGAACCGCAGCAGAGAAAGGAAATAGAAAATGGAATTCAGGCAAATAGATGGTTAACTTTGTGCAAGAGACGGTTGAATTAATGTCATAAACATGATCACACCTTTCAGAACACAATGGTGGAAGAAACGAGACAGCCGAAAAACGCCACATCCCTCCAGGCTGGACCTGGTGAGGTAGACCACAACACTCACTATACCATCAATATGAGGTAATCATTTATTCGGATTGAAATATTATATTGTGAAATACAATATGATATTTTACACACAAATCTTTTTTTGCTCTGAATATCAGAGTCACCCAGCTTATTGGACGACAACTGGCTCAGATAGGAGACGAATTGGACTACAAATGGCGTGAACAACTGCCTGTCCAATTGCAGCCATTGAATTTTGGGATTTATCTTTACATCCTAACCAGGAGAGCGTTCTCTGGGTGAGTTGAGAGCATTTACTTCCACATGAACAAATGCCAAAAGCAATCCATTTAGGATGTTTTAAATGAAGAGGGTGAACAATATGACAGTTTTGGGTGTTTTTTGTTAATATCTATTAATAATGGAGCTGTATTAAAAGCAGGATCCTCGGAAACATATGGGGGTCTAAAATTATGCCAATGTTGAGGACATCCTGGTTGATTCCACAGCTTCAGAATGGCTGTCAGGAGGCTAAGAAGTGGGCAGCCTGGGTAAGGATTTCTTTTGTGTCTGTAAATAGCTGTAAATATGCATGAATCTTGAGTAAAGACACTAAAAAGTCCATTTAGTGTCTTCAGTGAATTTTCAGCATCATTACTCCAGTTTTCAGTGTCACATGATCCTTCAGAAATCATTCTAATATGATGATTTGCTGCTCAAGAAACATTTCTTATTATCATCAATGTTGAAAACTGTTGCGCTGCTTAATATTTTTGTGAAAACTGTGATACATTTTTCCAGTATTCTGTGATGAATAGAAAATTCAAAAGAACAGCATTTACTTGAATTAGAATTTTTTTAACATTATAGATTTTTTTTTTTTTAATTTTCTGTCATATTTGAGTGATTTAATATCTCCTTGCTGTATAGAAGTATTAATTTCTCTTAAAAAGAAAAAAAAATTCTTACTGACCACTTTTGAACAGTGTAAACTGGAGTCAGTATTTGAGGGTTCCTACACTTTTTCAATATATTTCGATTTTTCCAATTTTTCTTTTACAAAGTAATTTCTAGTCAAATGCATATTTTAGAGCCATGCATAAGTAGAAAAAAAATATATTCACTACAGAAATTTCCTTGATTTTTTTAGTATTTTCTTAATTTCAATGTATTGCTCGGGCCTAGAAATGCTTTCATACTTTTGTGTTTACCATGACTGTGGCAACCCTGGTATTTAAAGGGTTAGTTCACCCAAAAATTAAATTTCTGTCATTAATTACACACCCTCATGTCATTCCAAACCCGTAAGTTCATCTTTGGAACACAAATCCAAGACATTTCTTTATCCCCCACAAAGAAAGCAATGTAATTAGAGACAAATTTGTTGAATAAAATTATTCAACAAATTATTCAACGTTATTTTTTGTTTTGTTTTTGCGCACAAAAAGTATTTTTGTTGCTTTATAACATCACGTTGACTATTTTAATGATGTCTTTACTACTTTTCTGGACCTTGAATGACGGTAATTTCATTGCTTTCTATTGGGGATAAAAAAAAAAAAAAACTCTTGGATTTCATCAAAAATATCTTAATTTGTGTTCCGAAGATGAACGAAGGCCTTACGGGTGTGGAACGACACAAGGGTGAGTAATTAATGACAGAAATTTCATTTTTAGGTGAACTAACCCTTTAAGTGAAACTGTGGTATAAAACAAATGTAATTCTTATCTTTTCTCAGGTGTCCAATGTTTCTGACTGGTCTCGCCGAACCACATACATACTGGCGTCTGCTTTACTACTGGTCACTGTGTCTATCTTCCTTATAACTTAGAATGGATATGAAGGCTGAATGTGACATCGAGGGGGTCAAGAGCTGGTCTTTGGCTCAAATATAACGATTTTGCTCTTTTTTTTTTTTTAAACTGCTTATTTTGCATTCTCTTTTATAACTGATTCAAATGACGTGCTGGTTCACATATATAATATATGTGCAGGTTTTTGCAAGTTAAAAATGTTTTTTTGTGTGTGTGTATTGGGTCTATTGCTGGATAATTGGGCCAATGAATTGTTACCTCTTCCTCTAAAAGCATTTCTACATTATTAAAGGAAGCTGGACTTTTCAAATCACCAAGCGCAATAAAAATTTTTAAAAAAGAAAAACAAAGTGTTTGGCTTTTTTGTATTTATCAGCAAGAAGAAAACCAAATGTAACAGATTTACTGCACATTACTGATCAATCCTCTGTCAATGCAACATCTACATGTGTATAGTTCTTAAAGGCCTTCATATTGCACTTCTGTAGCGTTGAACCCAAATGTCTACCAGGTCCCACCTCATAGGTGTGAGGAAACTCCTGCCCCTGGCCTCTTTCATAAATCTCATGCAGCGTCTGCTCCCATTTCACTGGAGACACCAGCTGTTTGGCCAGCTGATTCCGTACGTGCTTGTCATGCATGTACCGCTTGCCGTCCACATTGGAGTGCACAGAGATCTCGGGCCGCCTTATCTCTATCTGTCTGAGGACGTCGCTCAGAGGCTTGACCACCGGCTCCATCAGTGCAGTGTGAAAGGCCCCGCTAACCGGCAGTAGTCGCGTTCTCATGAATTTCAGCTCTCTGGAATGGCTTTGAAGGAAATCCAAAGCCTGTGTGAGAGAATGACAGTTAAAAGCTTGAAAAGGCCTAACAATTAGGTTTTTGTCCTTTTGGAAAGTTACGTGGAATCAAAATCGGTTTACTCTTTTTAAAGCACATTTCTGGTCTTAGTGTATTGGTCTTTTTCAAGGCTGCCCTCGACTTAAGATTTTTCTAGTTGACTAGTAGTCATTCATTTAAGCGATTAGTCGACTAATCGCACGTGTATATTAATAAGCCATATAAATAATAATAATGAGCCTTTAATTGCCTATACAGTATCCCACAGAAGTACAGAAGTGAGTACACCCCTCACATTTTTGTAAATATTTTATTATATCTTTTCATGTGACAACACTGAAGAAATGACACTTTGCTACAATGTAAAGTAGTGAGTGTACAGCTTGTATAACACTGTAAATTTGCTGTCCCCTCAAAATAACTCAACACACAGCCATTAATGTCTAAACCGCTGGCCACAAAAGTGAGTACACCCCTAAGTGAAAATGTCCAAATTGGGCCTAATTAGCCATTTTCTCTCCCCGGTGTCATGTGACTCGTTAGTGTTACAAGGTCTCAGGTGTGAATGGGGAGCGGGTGTGTTAAATTTGGTGTTATCGCTCTCACTCTCTCATACTGGTCACTGGAAGTTCAACATGGCACCTCATGGCAAAGAACTCTCTGAGGATCTGAAAAAAAGAATTGTTGCTCTACATAAAGATGGTGTAGGCCGTAAGAAGATTGCCAAGACCCTGAAACTGAGCTGCAGCACGGTGGCCAAGACCATACAGCGGTTTAACAGGACAGGTTCCACTCAGAACAGGCCTCACCATTGTCGACCGAAGAAGTTGAGTGCACGTGCTCAGCGTCGTATCCAGAGGTTGTGTTTGGGAAATAGACGTATGAGTGCTGCCAGCATTGCTGCAGAGGTTGAAGGGGTGGGGGGTCAGCCTGTCAGTGCTCAGACCATACGCCGCACACTGCATCAAATTGGTCTGCATGGCTGTCGTCCCAGAAGGAAGCCTCTTCTAAAGATGATGCACAAGAAAGCCCGCAAACAGTTTGCTGAAGACAAGCAGACTAAGGACATGGATTACTGGAACCATGTCCTGTGGTCTGATGAGACCAAGATAAACTTATTTGGTTCAGATGGTGTCAAGTGTGTGTGGCGGCAACCAGGTGAGGAGTACAAAGACAAGTGTGTCTTGCCTACAGTCAAGCATGGTGGTGGGAGTGTCATGGTCTGGGGGTGCATGAGTGCTGCCGGCACTGGGGAGCTACAGTTCATTGAGGGGAAACATGAATGCCAACATGTACTGTGACATACTGAAGCAGAGCATGATTACCTCCCTTCGAAGACTGGGCCGCAGGGCAGTATTTCAACATGATAACGACCCTAAACACACCTCCAAGACGACCACTGCCTTGCTAAAGAAGCTGAGGGTAAAGGTGATGGACTAAACCCTATTGAGCATCTGTGGGGCATCATCAAATGGAAGGCAGAGGAGCGCAAGGTCTCTAACATCCACCAGCTCTGTGATGTCGTCATGGAGGAGTGGAAGAGGACTCCAGTGGCAACCTGTGAAGCTCTGGTGAACTTCATGCCCAAGAGGGTTAAGGCAGTGCTGGAAAATAATGGTGACCACACAAAATATTGACACTTTGGGCCCAATTTGGACATTTTCACTTAGGGGTGTACTCACTTTTGTGGCCAGCGGTTTAGACATTAATGGCTGTGTGTTGAGTTATTTTGAGGGGACAGTAAATTTACACTGTTATACAAGCTGTACACTCACTACTTTACATTGTAACGAAGTGTCATTTCTTTAGTGTTGTCACATGAAAAGATATAATAGAATATTTACAAAAATGTGAGGGGTGTACTCACTTCTGTGAGATACTGTATATAATACATAGCCTAATCAGTGCTCAAGCACATGCATAAAGCTTGCGACAGCGCACCGGCAAAAGTAATGATTATGAATGTGTTGTGAAAAAACAGCAAGGAGACTGTCATTTTAATAATTTGTTGATCATTTTTTCTGTGTTTTCGGCTGCAGAGACTAAGTCGAGACTATGCCCACGCAGTAGTGGATGTGCCTATATGCACATTTCATACAGATTTTAGATATATTTCTCATGTCTGTGAGCCAAGTATACACTGAGTTTTTGTTTAGTTCACAAAGATGGAGACAGAAAGCATATCCTGCCTGTTTTCTTTATTTTACAAAGACACAAAGTTTTCTTGTTATTGTGAGTTTACACAAATAAAAGTAAAGTTTACAGTTTTGAATGATGTATTACTCTTATCTGTATGACCAAAAATGATGGAGTATTTTAAGTTGTTTCCACTGTTATCAGGAAAAAACGCAAGTGATCGCGCCGGTGCCTTCATGTCTTACAGCAAGGGTGCTATTCTTTAGCTTCCATACTCCACACAAACACTTGAATATGCACCTAATAATAGCGCACATTTATCTAGGTTAATGTTAGAGCGAGCAGACATGTAAAGTTGCTACTACTTACATACTTTAAATGATAAGCCATATTTGAGGTCGATGGATGAGGGCAAATGTTTGGATTTCCTGCCCGACATACTGTAATTACCACAAGGACCCACTGTTAATGATCGGTCCCCCATGGACTGCGTGACTTCGCCATAAGGTTTTTTCTGCGACTAACTGACTAATAACTTTTTTGGTCGACTAAGCCTCTTCTAGTTGATTAAAGATTAGTCTACAGCCCTAGTCTTTTTGCATTCATTCCAAATGATGGATCTTACCTCTTTGTGGCCAGCTATTACTCTCCCATCTGGAAAAAGGTAGTTGGCAATGGCACACACAGGCTCGTGGATACCAAGAGACAAACAGTGCTCCCTAGCTTGGACGCAGGCGTATTTGTAGTTGGCCTGAGGTCGGCCAATCACAGACAACATGCCACTAGGTACTTGGTCGGAGGCCTTCTGCATTGCTTCTGCCCTCACCTTTACTGCAAACAAAGCTGTGAGCAGAGAACAAGACATTTTGATCAAATAAATGTGTGTGAATCTCCTGAAAATTATTAACAACATCTCCAGGGCTCTAGGTCATATTTGACTGCCAAATCCCCCCAAAAAAAAAGAAAAAAAAAAAGAAATAATATTTTGCATAAAGAAAAGGAAGACTACAACTGCTAGTCTGTGTTTTTATAAACGTAAGGGTGAGTTTTACCTTCAGCAAAGTTCATTGCACCAGAGAAGACCAAAGCAGCAAATTCACCAACACTGAATCCTGCTGCAGTCACACAGCTCTCAATAGCCTATAAAGGGGGTCAATGGGTTTTACATTATTATTGTCCACATGTTCATATATTAATTATACATGCAAGGAAATGCTAATCCTAATAGATTAGCTGTCCCATCATAGACATAAATAATATTCTGATCTTGTGAATAACTTACAGCAGGATTTTCATGGTTCAGTCTTTCCACAGCAGCCAGCGAGCACACAAACACAGCTGGCTGGCAATGAACAGTCTTCATCAGATCTTTCTCGGGTCCGTTCAAGCAGAGAGACAGCAGGTCATAACCAAGCACCTTCTGAGCTACAGCAAACATCTCTTTGACATTACCATACTTCAACAGTCCTTTCCCCATACCGACAAACTGACTGCCCTGCCCGGGGAACAGAAGAACAGTCGCGTTCCCCGGAGCTCTCCGTCTTCTCCTGGGCTTCTCACCAGCGCTGGACTGAGTTTCATCAGATGAGATGGCAGCATCTGACAGTTTTCTGCAAAGGTCGACAGTCGCCTTATTCCGAAACAGACGAACTTTACTACAACACCCGAAAGTCATGCTGAGAGTCATGATAAAAACTTTTTTGTTAAAATTAAATGTAATATATATGTTTCAGAATAGCCTACACTCTTACTGCGGTTGTCAAATGCAAATCACTCTTGTTTTGAAGCGTCACAGGAAGACGACGCGCACATGTGTCACACAAACTGTGCAGTATTCCTGCGATATCATGATTTTATTAGATGATATCAACGTTTAGGGAACCAAACAAAGTCCTTCAGTAGCACTCTTGTGTTTCTCACATGTCATGTGTGGATGTTTCTTCTGTTCGTGTATCGAATTTAGTCTGGCACAGCACAGCGTCATCTAGTGTACTGGATGTCATAATCTGTGTTTATCTCGTTCTACAGCCTGAATATATCAAATATTAGATTTAATATTCAATATATGGATATATTATGTATTTACACAAAAATGAGACTTGCTAGGTGTCACACGGAGAAGTTGTTACAATGGCACATCAGGTCGAGGCAAGTTGTCACACTTACCCCCGGTTTCACAGACAAGGCTTAAGCTAGTCCTAGACTAAAATGCATGTTTGAGCTGAAAGAAACTTGCTCTGAGATACCTTAAAATATGTCAGAGCCATTGTTTTGTCTCAAGATGTACACCAGTAATGTTTATTTCTTGTGTACATTTATAAAGGCCTAATCTTGGTTTAGGCTAAGCCCTGTTTGTGAAACCGGGCCTTAATTTGTTTTTAAATTGTTATAAATGTATTAATTCAGTTTATTGAACAGTATCTGTTGGCCAAAAAATTTTTTTTTAAAATTATATTGGCCTATGAAATTATATTATTATATATATAATTATATTAATTATATATTATACATATATATATATATATATACACACACACACACACACGTAAATATGCGATTAATTGATTTGACAGCAGCAATATGTACATATATATATGTGTGTTATATGTGTGTATATATATATATATATATATATATATATACTATGTATATACACACATATGTGGGACTTGTATATAATATATGAAAATGTTGAATTACATGGATTCATGGGTTAACCCACAAAATATCATCAACCTTTTGACATGGGTATATAAAATGTTTGTTATTTATTTTCTTAAGTAATTGTAAAGTGTTAGTGATACAAATGTTACTAAATGATGGTGTTCTGAAGTGATGACAGCAGACCGCTGAGGATATCATCTGTGGATACTGCCAAAACCCATTCATTATGTTTCTGGGAAGTGAAAAATACCCATCATCCATTTCCTTCCAGTTCATGCTCAATGCAAAGCATCCAACTTCCATTATTCTCCATTTTCTGATTCAGTCTTAATCAGATAATAATACCTGCAGCAAATGTGTCATCATGGTAGAGAGTAAGTTAAATGGTTTCATTTTTTATTGGACTGACAGAAAATGCTGAAACAATACACAAAACATTCAACCGGCAAAAACTGGCTTCTTGCGAGCCCTTGCATGGCAATCCAATTTATTAAACTACAGATGCTCGGTTATACAAAATTGCACCACTTTTAATTAAGGCTTTTAAGTTGACACTTGGCCATCCACCCACCCACCCTTTCCTCCCTCCACCCGCCGCCCATCAGAAGCAGATGATGTTGCATTTGAAATACTGTGCCTCTGTCTCAAACCTTGTCTTCACATAAAGGTTTCTTTTTTCTATTTCCCCCCTCAAAACCTAAACAGCATCAAGGCATTTGCTTGCAGTAATCAGAACACCACACGACTCGTAATGTTTACCTTTGTCCGCTGCTGCTCGGACACTCCCTAGGAGTCATGTTCTTCACTTTACACAGCGCAAATCCTCAAAGCATTCATAAACAATTCATTGAGTGTACATACGGCATGCTGCACCCTGTCACTTTGATGTTTAAAGAGACAAGTATTTTAATGCTACAACTGCTTTCGGCTTTTTTATGAACATTCCTTAAGATTGCACTTAATGTACAATTAATTCTTTTAATTTTTTTTTAATCAATTCTTCCCATTTTTTCTCGCTTAACACAAAGTTCCCACACCCCCACATTCAGTTAATCCAACAGTAACGAAGACAGAAAACGGCAAATTATTACAAAGTCGAAACAGTCACTAACAGACATCTTTTCTTCACTCTTTACTGACAGGATCCAATATTTGGTTTTCATATCCTCAGTTTACACCAGATGCATCATCAGCAAGCAAGGGGAAGGGGGCGAAGATTGTGTATCGAGAGTGTCATCTCTGATGACAGTTTGTTGTTATGGTGTATTAAAAACCCCAATTCTTTAAAATACATACTGTATATATGTCCTACATTTGATCAGGATCAGCTTTGTGAAGAGGGATTTGATTCTTTATTATGAAACCACCCAAAAGATGAGCTTCTGACAGATATGGGGGGGGGGGGTACTAAAACTAAGTTTTTAAACCTTTTATTTTGAATACCCCTTAAAAAAAAGCCTGCTGTACAAAGTTCTTTGAAAAACAAGACAAAGAAACCTGGCGTGGCCTATGAGATGGACCAAAGATCATGGAAATGAAGTTTCCTCATGGGAAATAAAGAGGAAAAAAAAAAGACTTAACACATATTTGAAGGCAACATCTGAGGCTAAGGACAATGATAGTGACAGAAAAACTTTTTACATGTACATCACTGTATCCACAGGTTTTTCCTAAGGTAAAATTCAATAGCTGTTGCGAATATAACATCTCCATAGAGCAAAAAAACTAGTAATTTTATAAAAGAGAAAAAAGGCAGAAGATAAAGAAATCATATTTAGAATAAAAGCAACAAAAAAAAAAAAAAAAAAAAATTACAAACAAAGATAAAAATAAAACAACAAGGAGTGAAAGTTAGCTGTAAGAATGGTTTATATAGGAGCTCTTTGGACTTCCTCTCCTTTCTGGCTAAAATAGTGGTGCTTATAAATATCATTGTAATTGCCATGGCAACGTGCACAGCCTGGTTAGACATTCCCTCCTTACATTTACAACGGTGGCTGTCTCCGTTAGCGATAACACTGCGTGTAGGCTCTGTATTTTTTTAAAAATTCTTTTTGTCTAGCTCTGTATTCATTTACTCATTTATTTTTTTTTATTCAGTTGCATACAGTTAGAATATATATTTATATATTTATATGTAAAAATCTCTTTCTCACAACATTGGAAAGTGATGATGGTTATCTATGTGCAAAAAACTGTCATGGTACTGTAGCCTTGATTCCATTGGTTGGTTGGTTGGTTGGTTGGTTGGTTGGTTTGTTAAAGGGGCATCACCACATAGGAAAGTCCATTCGATGTTAGGTTTTAGTAACGTCGGAATGCTGGCACTGCTGAAAGGTACAGCAGTAAATCAGACCTGCAGGAAGAAAAAGAAAAAGGAGTGTAATCGCTATTGGATCTAAATATAACCTGATTTCTATAACTTTAGAGCATTGATTATGCTGAGCTGTCAATCATCATCTGTCTGCTCAGCCAATGGCAGTTGAAATCCTACCTGGCTCAGAGCAAAAGAACAGCTGTATATTAGAGCAGCTGGCAGGTGGACTTTTTGCGTGCCTTTCCAGGTACTGGAGTTTTCCTGTTGATTTGCCGAACCAGGTCATAGAAGATCTGCAGAGAGAGAGAAAGAGAGAGAGAGAGAGAGAGAGAGAGAGAGAGAGAGAGAGAGAGAGAGAGAGAGAGAGAGAGAGAGAGAGAGAGAGAGAAACGTTTCTCAGTGAAGACCCAGTGAGACACATTTCTCATGATGACAGTCTAGATCAGGGGTGTTCAAGCTCGGTCCTGGAGGGCCACTGTCCTGCAGAGTTTAGCTCCAACTTGCCTCAACACACCTGTCTGAAAGTTTCTAGTATGCCTAATTAGACCTTGATTAGCTGGTTCAGGTGTGTTTAATTGGGGTTGGAGATAAACTCTGCAGGACAGTGGACCTCCAGGACCTGAGTTTGGACACCCCTGGTCTAGACCTTTGGTAGTCAACCTGTACTTTTAATGTTAATGTTATGATTCAATGTGTCACCTTTGCTCCAAAACTGTAGAGTCAACGTACATTTACAGACATATTTGCTGTTCTTTAATGTAATTTTTACTTTTTTTTAAATAATTATTGAATATTAAATAAAAAAACAACAAAAAAACAAACCAAAACCAAGAAACTAAACAAAAACACACAAAAACAAAACATAAATTTGAAAACAAAAGAAAAACAACAAAACAGAACAACTAAATGAAATCAAATGTAAAACAAAACAAAACAAAACCAAGGAACTAAACAAACACGCAAAACAAAACACAAAGCTGAAAACAAAAACAAACAGAACAACTAAATTAAATGAAATGAAAACAAAACCAAAAAAAAAAAAAAAAAAAACACAAAACACAAATCTGAAAACAAAAGCAAATCAAAAAACAGAACAACTAAATGAAATGAAATGTAAAACAAAAAAAACAAGGAACTAAACAAACACACACAAAAAACAAAACACAAATCTGAAAACAAAAACAAACAGAATGAAATGAAAACAAAACAAAAAACAAAAACGTTCCTTTTTGGCTGATGACACCCATCCCCTCCTCTCTCCAACCACCTGAGAGACCATGATCCAGCAACCCTTTTTTTTTTTTTTTTTTTTTTTTTAATAAATTCCCAAAGGATTTTTGGATAAAATCAACTTATATCCTGCATTTTATCTCTTTGAATATCCTGTTTCATTCATAAATATGACACATTACAGAGTTATACTACGTTATATTAATTTTATTTTCATGTCTAATGGTACAGTATGTGGAAATTTGTTACATTTATATAGCACTTTTCGGAGTACTCAAAGTGCTTTACATGTGGAAGGGGGAATCTCCTCAACCACCACTAATGTGCAGCATCCACCTGGATGATGCGACGGCTGCCATATTGCGCCAGAACGCCCACCACACACCAGCTTATTGTTTGCCATGATGATGGACAGAGGCCAATGTGCAAATGTCGCCAGGATGCCGCAGTTACACCCCTACTCTTTTTCGAAGGACATCCTGGGATTTTTTTATGACCACAGAGAGTTAGGACCTCGGTTCAGCGTCTCATCCAAAGGACGGTGCTTTTTGACAGTATAGTGGCCACGTCGCTCTACTGGGGCGTTAGGACCCACTGGGGTGAGCACCAACCTGCTGGCCTCACTAACACCTCTTCTAGTTTTCCCAGGAGGTCTCCCAGTCAGGTACTGACCAGGCTCAACCCTGCTTAGCTTCAGTGGGCAACAAGTCTTAGGCTACAGGGTGGTAGCTGGCAATAAGATCAAATCTACTGTGAAAACATAAAACCAAGCTCCCAACTCTTAATCATATTCAATCAGGTGGTGTTTTTAAAATGTGGCTTTTACAAACAAATGAAATGTGTCTACTTGGCACCCGAACTGGGACAAGTAC
Source organism: Ctenopharyngodon idella (assembly GCF_019924925.1). Lineage (NCBI taxonomy): Eukaryota > Metazoa > Chordata > Actinopteri > Cypriniformes > Xenocyprididae > Ctenopharyngodon > Ctenopharyngodon idella. Next base: position 6,349,754 of record NC_067223.1, on the reverse strand, counting down.
TACCGCTCTAGACCGAAACAGAGAGAAATCACTCATCCGGAGGTGTGGACACTTCCCCACACAGATGTTCAGCTCCCAGAGGGGACAAAACAGCTTCTGCATCATCAATCAGTTCCACACAACATCTGCAACTTTTACGCAATGACCAGCGATAAACTATTGTAGCAGACAGAAACATGTTAAACAACACCGGTAATATAGCAGGATTTGTAGTAAGGTCTCTGCCACCATGTGTTGTGTAGAGAAGCAGATTTAGGATGTGAATTGAGAAGGATAAGCTCATAATCCATGCTTCGCTATGCATAACAACAGATGATCTCAGTTATGCTAGATAAACAGATGCAGAAGTACAGGATGCACCTTACTAAAAGGTTTTGACAATCAGCACAAAGTAGCAAACTTGTTCAGATTCACAGAGCAAATGGGCTTGGCTGAACCCCATCAAATCAATAATGCTTTTTCCCTTCATTTATTGAATGGAAAGTGGATAAACAAACAGATTTGACCATAGCGGCAATTCCAATTGAGAGAGAAAGCTCTGCCAACAACAAATTTCCTGTCTAATCCTGTCATGTCCTGTCTAATTAGTTTTTTATATTGCTTTGTCAATGAAGATCAGCTTTTACCCAAAGTAACTTACACAACTTTGACTTTGTGTTAAAGTATATTTTGCTCCACCAATGAAAATAGTTTTAAACAAAGCCAAAGCAGAATCAAATGAATATCAGCACTCTATGCCACTTGTACAATCAAATGAACAAACTTTTGAATAAAAAAAATGTATACATTAAAACATTTTTATTAAATTATTTTATGTTAATTTAAAATTACATTCTTTAATTTAAAAAATGTAATTAAATTTGCACAGTACTGTATATATTTTACACTAAAATATTTACAGATAACTATACTGTTCCTACTGTCATTAATTACATTTACATTTTAGTAACTTTGGGCTTCAAAAAATGAAAAAAAAAAGTGCCTGTTGGAACTTGAGACTGCAAAGAAACATGAAAGCTTGTGAAAAGTAAAGCACTCTGGCTGCGTTAACAGAGAAAGTAATGAATCACTTTGGTCACTTGCAACTAAAGTTCCTCATTATCTTATTGCGAGAGCTCAATAAGCTCCGTATCTGGATTTCGCTTACGGGAGAGTCTGAGACATTAATGATGACGCAGGTCTGTGCTTAGACATGAGTAAATGAATAATCCTGAAGCAATGCCCAAGCGTGATTAAAAAAAAAGGCGAAGACCTCAAACCATCACCTTCTGTCCTGCAGTGACCCCTCATAAACTACACAACGGACTCCAGACCAGCACATGGATTTCATATAACTCAGCTTGTAAGAAGAACCAAGCAAGCACAGTCATACTGCTATAACCAACTGGACTTTCTAAATGACTGAACTCAAAGCAGCACTATGTCATGTAGGCAGAGTCGTGCTGCTCACAAAAGGGTGCTTTGTGTCTGTCTGCTGCAGCTGACTGCCTGCTTTGCTAATGTGTGACTACGCTTTCATGGAGAGATATCACTAGCTGACAATGACACTCTTCTGAGAATAGCAGCAGAGAAGAGCAGCTCCATGGTGACACCAGCACAGGCATGTCAGAAAAAGATTGGGGAAAACCATGCCCATACACAGCCTATGTAAGTGTACTAACTAACTAACTATATAAGACCTTTGTTTATCTTCGGAACACAAATTAAGATATTTTTGATGAAATCTGATGGCTCAGTGAGGCCTCCATTGACCGCAAGATCATTAACACTTTCAATGCTCAGAAAGCTACTAAAGGCATATTTAAAACAGTTCATGTGACTACAGTGGTTCAACCTTAATGTTATGAAGCGTCGAGAATACTTTTTGTGTGCCAAAAAAAAAAAAGACTATTTCTTTAACAAATCTTTTGTTTCAAATCAGTGGTTTGGAGCGTGTATCGTTTACTGAAATCACGTGACTTTGTCAGTTTGATACGCTCCGAACCACTGATTCGATACAAAAGATTCATAAAGCTTTGAAGCTTCATGAAGCAGTGTTTTGAAATCACGCATCACTAGATATTGTTGAATAAAGTCACTATTTTGTTTTTTTGGAGCACAAAAAGTATTCTCGTCGCTTCATAACATTAAGGTTGAACCACTGTAGTCACATGAACTGTTTTAAATGTTTTAGTAGCTTTCTGGGCATTGAAAGTGTTAATTATCTTGCTGTCAATGCAGGCCTCACTGAGCCATCGGATTTTATCAAAAATATCTTAATTTGTGTTCTGAAGATGAACAAAGGTCTTACGGGTGTGGAACGCCATGAGGGTGAGTAATTAATGACAGGATTTTCATTTTTGGGTGAAATAACCCTTTAAAAAAAACCTTTTTTAGGTCATTAACTAAAATATAAAATACTGTGCAAAATAAATATTTCATTTCATTTCATTTTTTAATTAAATTTTTTTAATTAATTTAAAAAAAAATTTTTTTTTATTTATTTATTTTAAATGTATACACAGAAGTTAGTTAATTTGATTGTACAAAAAATGTTTATATTACATTTTTAGTATAAAAAAGTGCCCCTGCTGGTAGATGTTGTAACTACACCATTAAAAAACATCGTCTGTTGATGGCAATTCAAAAGTAGCCATGTATTCCTATAAATAAATCTTGGAATGTATTGTAAAAACTCTTCTTTAACATGAGAAATGTGACTTTTTGTAGCTTAATGTGTAAAGAAAGGCCTTGATCGTTTCCATCAAATCATGCTCACCTCGTTGACGTTAATCTTGGACTTTGCAGAGGACTCCAGGAAAGCACAGCTGTTCCACTGGCGGGCGAGATTCTGGCCCTGTTCTTTCCCGACCACCCTCTCGTCTTCCAGATCACACTTATTACCCACCAGGATCATCGGCACCTGAAAGGAAACACTTCGACTGAGTTTAAAGAAATAAGATGATATTGTAATTCAGTGGTTTAGGGGTTAGAACAAAAAAGTCATTGTGCATTTGAGAAGCACTGACAATTAATTAGCAATTTCAGCACACCACTGAGAAGTAATAAAGTAGATGATTAGATTAGCAAAAGAAAAAGAAAAAAAAAATACTTAAAATGTAAGTGCACACGGTCATGATTCCTGATGTACAAATGCTTCTCTATTAGTCTTTCATCTAGGGAGCTATTTAACAGACATTAGCATTTTTGAGAGGCAAGAGTTTGCGACAGCTGTTGTAATTTCTTAATTGAAAAAAAGCGGTAAAAGGAGGAAAAAAGAGATAGCAGAAACCTCTTTGGTCATTTCAAAGCTCTAGATGCAATCATATTTGCATATAACGCCACAAACGCAGTGAAAACTCCCACACAACTCTCAGCTTTTCAAATGAAACAGTCCAGATATCATAGCAGAAGTGAAACTATGAGACACAGCATTTGCATTTATTTTTGGCTGACAGTTTCAAAGCAACAAGGAAACGGACATATTGCGTAAACAATAAAAACCAAAGCAGGTAGCCAAGGCAGAATAAATAACTGAAACGTCCTGTGTTAAATCAGCTGAGCTGAGGAAGTGAACTGAAATAGCGCAGGTCAACTGAGGTCGTCACACTATCATCTTTCTCAGAAACCGTTTAGAATGAGTTCCTACACCACACACTCCTTTTACTGGGATTCATTTCCTCACGCTCAACAAAGTTGGCCGCAATTCAACCCAAGCCTAGTCGGACTTTGTGACAAAACAAACTATATATTAGGGCCATTCACACACACAGTTATATGCAGTGTCAAAACAACAGGAAGTCAATCATTTTCAATAAAAATTGATTTTAAGCGAGTTTGATTCATGCATTGATAATTGAATTTGTCCATGATATTTTTATATACAAGAGTCAATGACAAAGATGAAAATCTTTAGCCAAGTTCTTAGAAATGTAGTCATGTTGGTTTCATATGTTTTTGAAGAACTACTAATATGTTTTCCCTACACCTTGAATAAATGTGAGTGTCCTGATCTTATCCATTACATTACACTTAACCAAAAAACAACCAAAATAAACATTTATACGTAAGCTCAGCTACTAAACTGTTTGGTTGCCCAACCAGAACTGTCAAACAGAAAGAGGTGAACACAAAGGGAAAAACTCTGTCCTTATGTCAACAAAGATGAGCCTCTTCACAGCTGAAAGGTCACCCTTATTGACAATGGCAAGCATAAGGGCTCAGGGTGGGTGGTTGTGAAAAAGGAGATACTGGTGCTGACGACAGGCGAAGATAAAAGCTAAAGGTAGTTCAGCAGACACCGAGGGTGAGTGAACATGATGGAGTTCTAGTAGATGAAGTGAACTGCTGGATGAGACTCACATCATCCGTGTCTTTGACCCGCAGAATCTGTTCTCTCAAGTCCTGCAGGTCGTTGAAGGTGGACTGTGCTGTTATGGAGTATACTAGTGCAAAGCCCTGGCCGTTCTTCATGTACAGGTCCCTCATGGCTGTGAATTGTTCCTGAGTGGGAGAGAAAGAGGGCGAAGTAGTGTTCAGATAGTGTACGGAGGAGTTGAGGTACTGACAGACAAATATAAAACAACACTCCAAAAGATTCATAGCGAGTACAGAGCATAAAACGGTTGGATAACGTTGATAAGATAGCAACATATTGAGCAAAGACTACACAAAACTGTTTTATTCTAGCAATGTAAAAAAAAAAAAAAAAAAAAATTGGTTACATAAGCACAAACATGATGGGACTTTAATGATCACTTGATTTTAAAAAACAATATTGGTAGTAGTAAATAATAGTATGGATTGTAAACACCAGATGGAATATGAATTTACACTTCCGTTCAAAAGTTTGGGGTTGTAAGTTTTTTAAAAAAAGGAAAAGGAAATACTTTTATTTAGCAAGGATGCATTAAATTGATCAAAAGGGACATTTATAATGTTACAAATGATTTCTATTTCACAAGAGACGGGTGTCATCCTTTTTGAACCACCACATGCAGAAGTGACATTCATCTAAGTATGTAAAAAACTTGAGGTTTTGGATGAACCTTGGCTCAGACCCTGTCCTGTTAAGTTAATAAGGCCAGAGGAACATCAGTAGCTCCGCAGCTTTGTTTCCTCTCGGTCAGTGTGCTGAATGTGGTCAGAGCCGCTGAAACCCGTGGAGAATGAAAATGGTTGTCAAAGGTAACGTGTAATATGTGTAGTGAAGGAAGGCTGGGGAGGAGAAATAATGATTTTTTCTCTCCAGAGGACACAATAGTGTCTCATTAAATGTGCTAGTGAGTGGGCATGAGCTTTGGATTTGTTGAGGAGAAATCCACACAAACAAACTCAAAGAATTGTACAGTCTTTCTTACATCCATGAAAAACAAAAGAAGATATTTTAAAGAATGTTTTTATCCTTTTTGGAGATTTATAGAAGACCATTTCCTTTCATTACAAGGAAAAGAGCAGCGTGAACATTCTTCAAAACATCTTCTTTTGTGTTCCACAGATGAAATAATGTCATTCAGGTTCAGAACAACATGAGGGTGAGTAAAGGTGTTAAGGTGAAGTATCCCTTTAATAGCAGTGGTACTTGTGTATATCATTCGCAGATTGACCTGAACTAGCTGCTGTTCAAGTTAGTTCAAGCTTAAGTTCAGCTTGAACTCTTGACTTTGTGGTTTCAGCTCACCCACTTTCAAGATTTAATTAAGATTATGTTCTTGAGTGCAAGAATATTTAATAATAATAATTCGACCATTTCAGAGCGAGTGCCAGTCCTACTGTACAAAAACTGCAGCCAATTTGTAGTTCACATCTCTGACAGGAATATTCTCAGCTTCTTTGGCTCGGTTTCATTTGACCGTGGCTCCATTCTGGGGCAGAAAGCCCAAGGACAACATTCACCATCTGTCACTACAACTCAGAGTTGTAAAACAGGGGCTTGTGGAACTGGAAATATGTCCTTATCCCCCGCAGGGGCCAAAAATGCTCTGTAACCTCCTGCACCTGTATGAGATATGGACCACGAAGATGCACATGTATGCAGCTATTCATCATTTAGCGTACAGTTGGGGGAGACCAGGGGCAAGTGTAACACTAAATTGTGCAACAGTCATGACACACACTCAGCACCAGCTCTCTCTCTGAGAAAAAAATGACTGTTTTACATTGAAAAATTTTCACCACCAACAAAAATTCTGATAAAAACTTTTTTGAATGAAAAAAAAAAAAAAATCTATATATCTATTTAATCTCCAGCTTGGTTAAAAGTTAACATGACTGAGTTACTGCACTGATGCTGGAAGCTACCATACAAGATTTTATCTGGGCTGTGACGTCAGGGAAAATTTAAACACTAGTTGCAGTGTAATTGTGTGGCTGAATTGAATAATCATTACATCTATGTTAGGATTTAAATAAGTGTGTCATTTTATCAAAGCATCTAGATAAGGACTGTTTTTGACTCATCAGCTGATCAATATATTTTACTAAAAAGCCTTTAACTTATTTGCTTTAAACACACATTATTCCTCATAATTAAATGAATCGATACCATATAAGGGTGAGCAATATTTAGTAATATTAATAAGATTTTAAGCAATAATAATTTTGTTTTTATGTGTGCTCTTTTAAGAAATACAGTGGGATAGGATATAATTTCAAAAAATAAAATATATATTTTTTTTATTTTAAATACACGCACACACACACACACACACACACACATTATATATATATATATATATACATACATACCCTTTTGAATTCTATGGTTTTACGCATCAGGACATAATAAAAAATCATCTGGTCTTTAGCAGGTCTTAGGTACATCTGAGGTAAATACAACCTCAGATGAACAACACATGACGCATTACACCACATAATTATTTATTTAACAAAATTAAAAGCAACATGGAGAAGCCATGTGTGACAAACTAAGTACGCCCTATGATTTAATTGTTTGTAGAACCACCTTTAGCAGCAATAACGTGAAGGAATAATTTTCTATATAGTCTCTCACATTGTTGTGGAGGAATTTTGGCCCACTATATGTTGCTTCAGTTCATTGAGGTTTGTGGGCATCTGTTTATGCACAGCTCTCTTAAGGTCCCGCCACAGCATTTCAATCGGGTTGAGGTCTGGACTTTGACTGGGCCTGTGCAACAGCTTGATTCTTTTCTTTTTCAGCCAATCTGTTGTAGATTTGCTGATGTGCTTGGGATAATTGTCCTGTTGCATGACCCAATTTCGGCCAAGTTTTAGCTGTCGGACAGATGGCCCCACATTTGACTCTGGAATAATTTGGTATTCAGTAGAGTTCATGGTCGACTCAATGACTGCAAGGTGCCCAGGTTCTGTGGCTGCAAAACAAGCCCAAATCATCACCCCTCCACCACCATGCTTGACAGTCGGTATGACGTGTTTGTGCTGAAATGCCGTGTTTGGTTTTTCCAAACGTGGCGCTGTGCATTATGGCCAAACATCTCCACTCTGCTTAAACTTTTTGGTCTCATTTGTCCAAAGGACACTGTTCCAGAAGTCTTGTGGTTTGTTCAGATGCAACTTTGCGAACCTAAGCTGTGCTGCCATGTTCTTTTTAAAGAGAAGAGGCTTTCTCCTGGCAACTCTTCCAAACAAGCCATACTTGTCCAGTCTTTTTCTAATTGTACTTTAACATTTAACATGTTAACTGAGGCCTGCAGAGTCTGAGATGTAGCTCTTGGGTTTTTTGCAATTTCTCTGAAGAGCGCATGGTCTGACCTTGGAGTGAATTTGGGACGTCCACTCCTAGGATGATTGGCAACTGCCTTGAATGTTTTCCACTTGTGAATAATCTTCCTCACTGTAGAATAATGGACTTCAAATTGTTTGGAAATGGCCTTGTAACCCTTCCTAGATTGAGGGGCAGCAACAATTGCTTCTCTAAGATCATTGCTGATGTCTTTTCTCCTTGGCATTGTGTTAACACACACCTGAATGCTCCAGCCCAGCAAAGTGCCAAAACTTTGGCTTTTATAGAGTTGGTCACACTTGCCGATGATCAATTAATCAAAGGCATTTGATTAGCATTGATTTGCCACAGGTTGTTTTTCATGTCCGCGGGTTGAAGCGACCCCAAGTAACATGATATTTAGCACATGGAATGCAAATTTTACCAGGGGAACCCCGCCAAAAACGCAGATATTAGCCCTCGAAACAAGATTTTTACCAGGGGACCCCCCCTGAAATGCGATCGGGCTAGTTTTGAGTAGCAATTGGGTGGGTTTTGTTGTAAAAACCTGGCAACCCTGATTGGCAGTGCCTGACTGCTACTTAATTCCAATGGAAGCAGTAAGGGTGTAAAATGTCGAGTAATGTTGTTCATCTGAGGTTGTATTTACCTATTTTTAAGACCTGCCAAGGACCAGATTATTTTTTTATTATGTCCTGATACATAAAACTATAGAATTCAAAAGGGTGTACTTTATTTTTCACAGAAGAGAACTGAGCTGGATAATGACATCACTGTTTTCTCCACAGCTGCTTTATAGATGAATTGAACTAATTTCATAATTGATGAACTTTACACAGTTATTGAAGTAAACTGAATCAACACTGAACTGATTTGAACTGAATAATGATTGTTTACTATTGTTTTTTAGAGCTGATTTACAGCAAAATTGAATTCTCTTTGCATTATTGAATCATTAATTTTCTGTTTATCACTGTAAAGCTGCTTTGAAACAATCTGTATTGTATAAACCACTATATAAATAAAGGTGATAGGACTTGACTTATTATAATACTAAAACTGTAATGTATATAGATATCGAATTCTTTCTCATGCGAAGTACATTAAGTCATTAACAAGTACTTTTCACAAATACAGATACTTATTATACCAAAAGATTGACGATTTATAGTAATCTGCAAGTTATCAAAGACAGTTCTGATCATAAACTCTCTTACCGTTCCGGCAGTATCCAGAATTTCCAACATACACTGCTGTCCATCCACCTCCACTTGCTGCAAAAACAGAAAAACAACAGAAAATCAAAAACGAACTAAGAGGCATCATCAGTTGCATCATTAAAAAACAGCCTCTAATGACATATGAGCCTGTACTGTTTATGAGCGTTTATCACTGCCGCCCCCCACAGAGCTCTATATGGAACATTCCAGCACTGCAAACTTTCTGCGGTCTTTAATTGAGATGGCAGCACGCTTTCTGTGTGAATCACTAATTTAAAATGAGGCTATGGGTGTTTATTACACACACACACACACACACACACACACACACACACACAAAAACTTCCAGATTGCATCATTTTACCCTCATTTTTGTGACATTTAAATATCAAAATGGTTATATGTGCTATCATGTACAGATCTTAGTGTTTTCTGATCTGATTTCAATATAATTATAACAATAATGGTTCTCCAATTCATATACATGGTTCCAGAATGTATTAGGACACTTTAGCCCCATTTAAAATACATAAATAAATTATAGCACATACATTAGTTACATAAGTCACTTTTTTCAAAGTTAAGACAAAAGTCACATCTAGCTTTGTAGTTAATGTGATGACTAACAGCTTGACTACAGTTTGTCTGAAGTATTTTAAAAAACTGGGTTGATATTTTCTTATTAAATGTGATGGAATTCCTATTTAAAGATATTTTAGGCATGATTTAAGTGTCTAAAAATATCCAAATATATTTGGGGTAACTGTAGAGTGAATAAAATCTACAGGAATTAAATCTCATACTGTACATCAACACCAGCAAGCCTCGCCTGCAGGAAGTGCCCATGAGACAGCAGCATAAGCAATGGCGAGGAAGGGAGGTGCTGGTCAAGATGGGACTTCCTTTTACTGTTTGAGTAAAGGTTCATTTTTAGACAAGGCCTTTGTCTCAGGGCCTTGGAGAGAGGCCATTAAAATATAAACATCATCGAACACAGCAGTCTGAGCACAGGGTTGATGAGACATCCCACAAACACACACACAGCATTTTCTTTGACGTGTGTGTTACTAGGGTGGGACAGTATACGTCCTGTAGAAACGTGTCAACTGATAAAGATTCTGTCATGATACCGCAGTGCAATTTGAAATAATCTGATGCAAGCAGAAAACTATATTCTACTCTGCAAAGCTGTGTCGCAGATGGGCGTTTCCAGTTCATTGAATATAGACAACTTCATTGATTTTTATGGGAGCCATTCAGTTGTAATGCAAAGCGGTGCACCATTTGGGTTTGGTGTAACTGTAGGTTGTTTAACAATTTAGGACATAAATATAGAATTGAACTTATGCGCAGCTGTATACTGTTATATTTTAATTGTAGTAATATTATATATTGTCAGTGTTGGGGGTAATGCATTACAAGTACTGTAAGTTACGTAATCAGATTACTTTTTTCAAGTAACTAGTAAAGTAACGCATTACTTTTAAATTTACAACAAAATATTTGTTACTTTTTCAAATAACTAGCGCAAGTTACTTTGTTTTCACATTTATTGACTGACACCTCTCATGTTCCCATGTTGAAAGAAACTGTGAGTAAGGTGCAGAGGCATTTTGTGCACTGTGTGTGAACTTTATGGTTACTGTAGTTCTAAACTATATGTGAGCATTTACTCATCTCACTTGCACAAAACAGATTCAGTACTCCTCAGTATGAATAAAAACAGTGAAATGCTAACTCAGAATATTACACTAACCTGCAATAATTAAATAATTGCAAAGTTGAATAATACACATATACTTTATGTATTTAATCTCACTTTAATAACCAATGTCATGCTGCTGACCTTCGATCCAATTCAACCATACAAATAAGCAAAAATTACTTTAGTTAAACATCACATTGCTGCAGTAAGAGTGTTGATTGTTTTTCCCATGCATTTGTTTGAAAGGTTTGTCTGAGCTACGTCCTCTACTGTACAGACATAATTCTGCATTTCCTTCAGTCTCAGGAATATTCATTTTCACTTTTGGTGTGAAAGGGCCTTTACATTTGAAAACAAACATGCAAGCCCAGCCAAGAAAAAGTAACACAAAAGTAACTTAACACATTACTTTACGTAAAAAATAACTAAGTAACACAATTAGTTACTTTTTTAGGGGGTAACACAATATTGTAATCCATTACTTTTAAAAGTAACTTTCCTCAACACTGTATATTGTAACTTTACATATTGGTGGCTCACATGGTTCATCCAATGAGATTTTGTAATGTATTATGCTCGAGTGTCTTTAGCTCGAGTGTCATATAATGTGAAGCAGTTGTTCTATATGGAAACCTTAAGGTGCTCAGTGAATTTTCACGAAAGAAATCCACTCATTTCAATAGAGGGCGAAAGATTTCCCCACACAGATTTCGCAACTTGTTGACCAACAGAAGACTGTTTGGTTTGAAAGTGACTTCTGTGTGAGCTGTACTTCATACATCGCTAATCTATTGACAATTTATAATGAACCTGAAATTTTGCCAAAATTTCGCTATTGTGACAGGAAAAAAAGTATCACATAGTAAAATCTAAAGTTGCAATTGTGGGATATAAAATGACTATTTGAAAATAAGACATCCTGAGATAACAAATCACCTTTTTAGAAAACATTTGCATATTGTGAGATATGAAGTTGCAATTGTGAGATATGTCACACTGTGAGATATTAAATCATGTTGTTGAAGTCATGATTCTTTTTCAGTCTTGTTTCTAATCAAAATAAATGATATAACACACTTTATTCACTCGACTATAAAAGTAATATGGCTTGCTTCATGGTTATGTAATATATAAAACATTTTTGGGGTTGAATTTATATTTTCAATTTATATATATATATATATATATAAAAATACAGTTTATTCACAGTTTACAGTTAAAAATACATACAGAATAAAAATACAGTTTATTCAACTATAAAAATGGTAATAAAAAATGACAAGATCTCAGAGTTAAACTGTGTCAGAAAAAAAAAAAAATCTTAATTATGTCAGATAACACTTGAGCAAAACATGGTCAGGTTAAAGTGTCTGAATAATTTTTGGTCCCAATTTTATTTATCAATTTTACTGGTAGTCCACTGTATGAAGAATTTTTGGGTATAATATGTCACAGTTTACTTTATTTTGCTATCCTCACTTACATAAATGAACTATAGTTTCCTGCATCCACCAGTAAAAATATATCAGAAATATAAAAAATGTCTGAATAACTTTATATATATATATATATATATATATATATAGGGACTATATTGGGATATATAGAGCTATATATATAGAGCTAAAGGCCCATTTCACGTGTTACTGTACAGCATGTGTTCGTCTAGGAAAAGATTAAATTGAGATTTGAGTCTGGAAACCATTATGAAGACATTGGTTTGACAACTGATACACAAAAAAAATGATGCAGAACTTGCCTTTCTGTATGAGTCTTCTATTGTGGGGTCATACTTTTCCACGAAGATCCCTTGGACAAACTGAACAGTCTGGAGAGCGTGAGAAGGGAGGGAGAGAGGGAAAAACAAAGAGAAAAAGACATGCCCATTAAACATTACGATACTCAAACATGAGCATGTTGACACAGAGTAAAAATCACTTTCACTTCCACCGGCTGATGGGGAATTCCATTCGAAAGGCTTTAAGAGGTTTTGCGCCTGTTTATGACATAAACAAGTCACTGCATGTCATTATGGTTTTCTTTGCCCTGAAAACCACGTAGGTGCTCATACAAAAAGGTGCCACAGAATGGCCTCTTCACAGACCAGGAGCGAAACCTGCACTTGCTGGTCAAGGATCAGAAAGCATTCCGATGTTGCCGGGAGACCGGTTACCTAGCAATTAACTAAAGCTTTAAATATAGAAAGATTTATAGATGACAACCAGAGGTTGGAGGTAAACTGTAGAGGGTTGAAGAATAATTGTGTTGAAACAAAGAACCGAATTACGGGCTATCAGCTTTGCCGTGACTTCATAGGAAGTGCAGGGGTGGAGGAGAATATGAAAATCATGCCATGCTGCCCACAGGTGCGGGGGCTTCAGGGGTGACCTTTGATCATCCTTTTTGATGCGCACTTCACCCAGGATTGATTCATTAATGAGGGCTCTGTTTGGACAGGGATCCACTCACACACACAGGCATATACAACAGAAAACCATTAAGATGCAGATCAACTGTGGGAGGAAGACAACAGCCTGATAGGAGGGAGAGGAAGAGACTGATAGGGAGAAAGAAAAACGAGCAAAGGCAGGTGATGTCAGTCATGAGGTACGAGTGATCTCATTGTATAACCGGTCGCCACATACAGGAGGCTTTGTCCTGGTGAGCAAGAGATCATTTGTTTACCTAATGCCTCAATGTGAAAAAACAATCAAGATAAACCAACAAGAGCATTGATGAGTGAAGAAATAATGATGAATTTAGATTAGTGCCTGTTCGCTGTCAAATATGGCCAGCTATTGTCTGTTGTAATGTTGTAATATTGCTAATGTTTGTAAAATCTGACAAGATTTGTCAATAGCATGATTAAAACGGATCTTAAAAGCATAGTTCAGTCAAAATGAAAATTGTCAAAACGTTCTTTTTTTTTTTTTTTTGCCTGGATCTATTGATTTGATAAAAAAAAAACATAATAATAATATGTGCATATATATATATATATATATATATATATATATATATATATATATATACACACATACAAAAAATACCTTAAATAAATAAATAGATATGTAAAATAAATAAATACAAAAGTAAATAAATAACAATTAATGTAAATAAAAAATACATACATACTGTACATAAATACATATACATACAATAACTTGAATACACCTCTTATATGATGAAAATGTTTTTAATTTCTGAATTAAAATTCCTTTTGTTTTGTTTTTTGTTTTTGGGTGGTATGAAGTCAAAAATGTCAAAAACTGTCCTTTTTATAATAAAGAAAAAAGGCATTAAAATATAAAACATGTTTTAAAAAAACTATTATTTCTTAGAAAAAAATCTGCTTTGTTGCTTATCAATATTTGTAAAACATTTGCCTGCCAAATCAAGGTCATGTGGTGCAACAAAACATGCAGGCACATGCAGAAAAAAACAAAGCAGGAAGTTACATCATTCAGAAAGCCCTCATGCCAGAGTGTCAAGGTCAGTAAGTCTCTAAAAATAATCACATAACTTGATCTTTAACAAGGCATGGTAAGTTCAGTTTGTAAAATGTCATGTAGTGTGATTTCAAAAAAGATTTTATTTTGTCTATATAAACAAATAAATTAAAAAAAAAAAAAAAAAAATTGGTAACACTTTAGTTTAGGGTCCAATTCTCACTATTAACTAGTTGTTTATTAGCATGCATATTACCAGGATATTGGCTGTTTATTAGTACTTATCAAGCAGATATTAATGCCTTATTCTGCATAACCATATTCTACATCCCATAATCCTACCCAATACCTAAACTTAACTACCTTACTAACTATTAATAAACAGTAATTAGAGGAGTTTATTGAGGCAAAAGTCATAGTTAATAGTGAGAATTGGACCCTAATGTGTGACCAAAAATATGGCCAAATAATAATTTGGCCATATTATAGAGTTATAGAGTATATGTCTCAGCAGTGAATGGCAAGGAGATGTCATGGCATGTGAAAACAAAAATATATTTTCGCCTTTACTCAAGAGTGTGGCTAGTTTACGACTGGCTATAAAACTGCAAAGAAGGTTTTACTCGTTTTATGATTTTTAAGAAAATTTAAAACGAGTATTTAACTGACCGTTCGCAAATACCCACCCCCTTTAGGTACTGTTGCTACGTCCGACAAGCCATGCTGATCTCACGCCACACATTATGTTCTCACACAGTGAAAAATACACCGTGGAGCAGAGAGGACACTGACAACGCGTCGACAGACAAGACAGAGCAGGTTACTTTTGATATGAAACAAAGTCTCAAATTTCAAATTTTGTCATTTTTAAAGAAATTTAAACAATAAATACCATTTTGTGGCTTTTTATTCGCTCGTTCAGATCGCTGTAGCACCTCAGCTCAAGCGGCTCGTGAAGCGATCATCTCTTCCTACTAGTTCATTTATAGCATCAAATAAACATGAATGAACATCAGAAGGAATGTTTTTTTCAATCGCGGAAAGGCGTCAGTACACACCATTTTTCAAGTTCAAGTCCACCAACGTTAATCTACTAACTTCCCTGACTGCTTTGTCGGACGAAATGGTGGATTCTGCATTATGATTGGTTAGCTCGCCTGTCAGTCAAACTCCTGGCGAAGGGTCAATTGGAGAATTCCAGTGGCAGTTATGTTATAATATCTGCCTATGCAGTGAACCACCTCTTGCTGTCAAAGCTCCTTCCCTGTCTTCCTCACACTTCATCGGCCCCATGCACCTTAAGGCTGTTGCTGGGCCGCAGAGCACCTGCGGGGGGACATTGTGCATGTGTGCCTTTTTTCTGAAGGGAGGGTTAGGGCATTAAGTCAGCAGTGAGGATGCCCGAGGTTTGTGAGTGGCCCCGGAGAGGTGGTGTGTGCTGATGCGGCGGAGTTTAACTGATGTGCTCCAGACAGACCAGACCATGTGCATGAGAGTCAGCTGGCACATATGCTCTTAAGTCTTTTATCCCGCAGCTCTGTTCCTCATTCTCTCTGGCTGGTTTACACTAGTGCCTCTCTAATGCACACACACACTTTCTGGCTCCATTTCTTACAGTAGCTCTGAACTGCGGCCTGCTGCAAGCACGCACACACACACACACACACCACACACACAGTAGGCTAAAAAATTCCATATATGGGGAGAGAGACGTGGAAACAAGGCATGTAAATTCAATGGAGGCCACTGATTACAATGTTCCAACAAAAAGCAGTGAGGATGTGTGAACGAGATGAGTGTGTGCGTGTGTGCGTGTGTGCGTGCGCGCATTGCTCTGCTCAGAGCGATTAGATCAAATGCACACAGGCACGCTCAGCATGCTGATGTCTCAGCAGCTACTTCAAGTGAAAAAGCAACAAATATTGTGGAGATGATGGGTATCAAAGGATCAGTAAAGGTCACGTTTATATTAAAACAGCTCTTATTATATTGTTACAATTAAGAAACAGAAGGGGTTTGTTATTGCATTACATTATTCATTTGGGTATTGAAAAAGCACAGGGCAATTTGTTATCTCACAAAGAAATTGTTCAACCAAAAATAAACTTTTTGATGCCAGAAAACATGCTGATTTTTTTTTTTTTTTTTTTTCCAAAATAGCCTAGCCTAGGCGTTTCGCCTAGATCACAGCTCGTCCAGAGCCATTGAGCTTGTAAAACCCAATTTACCTCATAATCTCTAACCGTTTTTTCTCCATATTGCTTTAAAATATAGCATTGTTTGCTTATTTTATATTGCTTATTCATAACCTTAAGGCTAACATATTCATACTAAAAGCTAAATTTTTAATTTTAATTTCAGGGGGACTTTAAAATAAAAATAAAAATTACCTTTTACATTGTTATTGTGCTAAAGTCCAGACAAATTATGAAAATATATAAATTTACATTGTTTTAAGTTACTTTCTACCCACTATTATATGTATATGTGATGTCAAATGTATAAATGTAGAATCAAGTCAGTTTGAATTTATTTCTAATTTATTTGTTAACCACTTTATACAATAAATCATTCCAAAACAACTTATTGCATTAAAAATATTTAATTGACACACTAAAATTCAAAAGTTTGGGATTAGTAAGATTTTTTTCATGTTTTTGAAGTCTTTTTTGCTCATTTATTTGATTAAAAAGTATGTAAAAGCTTGGCAAACAGCTTCGGATAATTTGATGTTTCCCCATTCAAAGAGATAGGAGCTGCACTTGCATGCCTGAGAGGCGTTTCAAAGATGGCCACCGAGTGAAATGACTTGTCTTAAAAGGGACTTTTGCTGAATCCATAATCTTTGAAATAATTCTAATATGCTGATTTGCCACTCAAGAAACATTTCTTATTCTTACCAATGTTGAAAACAGTTGTGCTGCTTAATATTTTTAAGAAAACTCTTAATATAAAGTTTAAAATAACGGCATTTATTTGAAATATAGTTATTTTGTAACATTGTAAATGTCTTTACTATCAATTTCGAATAATTTAATGCATCCTTGCTGAATAAAAGTTTGAATATGCAGAAATGCGAATGAGGTTCGAGAGCTATGGCGGAAGGTGAAAGGTGCCTTTTGTTTTTAGGCTATCGATGAGCAACAACACATTAGCATGTGCGGTCTCACAGAAGTCGGCACAATGCCCATCTGAGTGGATCCGCTCCTGCCTGCAGGCAGATGGGCTCTCTGTGTTAGCTATGGCAATCCATCATTACAGCACAAGCTGACCCTGTTGCTCCTGTCGACTCTCTGCACTCCCCTGGACTACCTCAACTCAACTGATGGACAGATGAACAGGGCGTTGCCTGGTGATATGACAGTTCAAGTCAATGTTTGAGAATGGCCCTACTTGTTTTTGTTTTAGTTGCTGTAGTCAAGGGTGCAGTACTAGCATGAACACACAAACACATGAGTAACCTTTGAACCAGACCACAGAAATTGCTCATGGTGACCAAAGAGGAATCCATGCCATTAGATCATACATGTCGACACTATTGCTTACCATATAGCTAACGCCTGGCCACAGTGTGGTTTACTCCCCACCGCTCTTTAACTGTGTAAGTTACATCACACTATAGGTTTCAGTACTAAAATTGTCCGACAGAGCACAACAGTCACCAAAAATAAAGTAAATGTCCTATTTAAATGTCCATTGATACATTTGTAGTGATAATGTACAATTTTTCAAGATGGACCAAACATGAACTCTGAGGTTTTTAAAAGTGAAGGATGAATGAAGAAGATTTTTTTTTTGAAGAAATTTATACTTTTAATCAGCAAGGATGCATTAAATTGATCAAAAGTGACATTAAAGACATTTATAATGTAACAAAAGATTTATATTTCAAATAAATGCTGTTTTATTGAATGTTCTATTCATTAAAGAACCCTGAAAAAAAAAATGTATCATGGTTTTCCACAAAAATATTAAGCAGCACAACTGTTTTCAACATTGATAATAATAACAAACGTTCATCATCATATTAGAATGATTTCTGAAGGATCATGTGACACTGAAGACTGGAGTAATGATGCTGAAAATTCAGCTTTGCATCACAGAAATAAATTATATTTTGAAATATATTAAAATAGAAAAATAAGTTCTACATTTTTTTAATAAATGTTGCTGACTTTCTTCAAAAACATAAAAAAGCTTTTGAATGATAGTGTAGTTTTGAAAAAATGAATATATTTTTTTTTAAATCAAACATTTCACAAAACGTTGTTCATATATCTATATTTATACTTCCATAATTTTGTAAAAAAAAAAAAAAATCAAAAAATCAAAATGAGTGGAAAAAATGATGTATTTGATGAAAAAAAAAAAAAGTATTTGAGTCATTATATGTATAATTGCATTTTTATGTATTACTGAATAAATGTATAGATCCAGACAAAAGAAAATAGAAAAAAGAACATGTCACAGCATGTCTTTGACCATAAAATATATAATTTATGGGCCACTGGTGTCACCAAACAGAATTTAAGCAGGTTTCCAATACATTCCCCCATCTGCCATTGGTTGGCCCAAACAGGAAGTGCCACCCCAAACTCACAGCATTGGTTGAGCCAGTGTTGATGTGTATGGTTGGTCGAAAAAAATCAGACTCAAATGAATAGAGCAATGTGTTGCTACAGTAGATTGTTTTGATGTAGAATCAGCGCAAACAATACAACAGTGATGATTCCTGAAAAAATTACTTTAAAAAGACTTGTTTGAATACACAATGTACCATTCTTTACAGGACAAGTAGTTAATTCATTTCGGTAAGTCCTGTATTTGTTTTTCTGGCAGATTTGCGGGCGTCTTATAAAGCGGGCGTCCATTGTTGCAGTCTATATAGCTCCATTACAGGACACCAGGCTGACCCCACATAGTAATGATCTGATTTTACAGACCTGTCTTTTTCCCGCTGTCTGCATGGAGCAGGACAGGAGCTTAATGTGAATGCATTTACAACACGATTAACTCTGCGTGGCCATTTCATCCAGACCCATCCATAGTGCTCCAATTAGAGTTAATGGACAATAAAAGTCTATGTGCTTTACGCGGTAAGAGGTCTGTGCCGAGAGGGAAGAGGATGGAGGTGGATGGTTCTCACACCCTGTGGCACACATACAGGCAATGGGCTCTTTGTTGAGCCCCGAGGTGAGTGGGTCGGGCCATTGTGGCTGCTCTCCAATGGGTGAGCCATTTAAGTTCACTGAGATGGAACAAACTAGGTCAAAGTGGTGTCAGCGGGACGTTCGGTATTACGGAGTACTAGCATACTAACGAACTAACGAAGCAAATGGTGACCTCGATGATAAGAGATAATTCATGAGGAAACATGCTCTGTTTTTAAACGGCAGGGTAAATGTGGAAATTTAAAGCTAATATTCTCGGCTAGCATGCAGCAGAAATTTTCCACTGGGTTTTGTCGTTCTGACCCACTGAATTTCTGAAGAAGAGCTGCAGAACTATTTGTGGTTTCACAATGCTATTCTGACATATATTATGCTGACTGAATAGAAAATGCCAATGGACTGAGGCACAGTCATTTCGCTGTTTCCGTGACTCAGCTATGGGATGTTTGAGTAGCTCAGAAAGGGCATCGCAACCAACCAGAGGCCAGTTTAGTTCTCACAACCTTTACCGACCTGATTGGAGACAGATGTTCTCCTGGGACGCTGTACAGCTGGACAGAACAGAACAGCAGCTCTTTTAGATGGGGAAACTAATTCATCTACAGTTAGACGATAACTGTTTTTTTCCCCCAGTATAGGATGTAATTTGTTATATATGGTAAGGGAGGTTCATAAAATGGAGAGGCCATAAAAGGCAAGAAAAATTCATAAGGATTAAAGGGATATCGAAGGTCGTTCTTATGTCATTCCAAAACTACAGTATATGATTTGCTTTCTGTAGAACACAAAGAAAGATATTTTGAAGAACAGTTTTTGTCCATACCATGAAAGTGAATGGGGTCCAAAACACTTTACAAAAACACAAAATCAGAATTTCACAGAACAAATAAAATCATGTTTGGAATGACATGGGAGTGAATTAACGATCACAGAACTGTAATTTTTGGGTGAACTATTCTTTGAACGTCTCAACCAATGACAAATACAATGATATAAGATTGAATTAGGGCTGTAAGAACATCAGATTTTCAATAAACGATTATCTTGGCTAAAAGAATTCACAATAACGATACTATCGCAATATCTAATAAATAAACAAATAATGCTATCAGCCAAATTCATCTTTAATTATCTTTTTTTAGTGTGTCTGTCTGTTTTATTTTTTAACTTTTTTGGCCAATGAATCACAAAATACAAGTTTAAGGAGAAGGAATTTGTAACCATAACCAACACAAAAGCATACAAAAAAGAACTTACTGTTGATCCGCACATTCTGCAGACCTGGGGCCGTATTCACAAAACATTTTATCTTACCACTAAGAGTTCTCCTAAATAGCAGTAAAAGTTCTTAGCTAAGAGTTTTCTCTTAAAACCTATTCACAAAGCTCCTGAGACAAACTTTAACTAAGGAATAGAGAGAAGTTTTAAAGGGATAGTTCACCCAAAAATGAAAATTCCGTCATCATTTACTCACCCTCAAGTTGTTCCAAACCTGTAGAAATGTCTTTGTTCTGCTGTACATAAAGGAAGATATTTGAAAGAATGTTTGTAACCAAGCAGAGCTCGCCCCCCATTGACTTCCATAGTATTTATTTTCCCTACTATGGTAGTCAGTGGGGGGTGGGATCTGCTTGGTTACAAACATTCTTCCAAATATCTTCCTTTGTGTTCAGCAGAACAAAGACATTTATACAGGTTTGGAACAACTTGAGGATGAGTAAATAATAACAGAATTTTCATTTTTGGGTGAACTATCCCTTTAAGCTAAGATTACTAAGTATGCACAGTGATTGGCTGATGGGGGAGGAGTCTCTGTCAGCTATTTAATCATAGAAATATTGTAGAATGAGGTATCGTGTTTCCATATTAAAATAAAAGTTTTAAAATACAAATGTTGCCATATTCAAATAAAGATTTTTTAATAAAAATGTTGCCATATTCAAATAAAGGTTTTAAAATGTAGGTGTCACTAATTAAACTAGTATATGTTCAGCTAATTCAAGCGACAAATGATGTTTTATAAACAAAGTTTGGGAGAAGCATGTTTAAAATTATATATTTTTTACTCTATTTGATCATTTGTAAGTGTCAACTCATGAAAACAACTGCCATAGGTAATCGGACATTGTTTATTTATTCATTAAAGATTTATTTTTTGCCGTTTTATTGTAGATTCAAATCTATGAATTAAAATATTTATTGCATTTATGAAGAAAAGGCTCAGCACCTCAGTGGTGTACAGTGTCTTTGGGTGGATTGCTGAGGCGGATTGGCAGCAATGGCCATTAGGATCGTTTGTGATTTGGTCTTAGTGACAGAGTGCCTCGCTTTTACCCATCATCTTCACTGACATGATTTTATGCAGCAGTAGTAGCTACACATTGCATCATTTCCATTTTATGACAAGTAGCAACCAGCGTTAACTTGCAGTACCGCCTACTACTATGTTGGAGTGTCAAAAAGATACTGGCACTGTATTATTTACAATACCAGGATATTGTGACACCCCTAGACCGAATCGCTTGAATTTGAGATCCTTGTTGATTTGGTGTGTCAAAAAATCGTAATGGAAGAACCTAAACATGCACCACTTATCATTTTTATGGTCTAGACTAGAACCAGGGTGTAAGATGCTTATGAAAGACAAACAAACATGAAAATTGTTGTTTTATGTACTGAAGGAAAGAGCATGAAAAGAGAGATAAAGGAAGGAAGCAGAAATGGTTGGTGCTCCACTTACCAGCGCAGACTTGCCGACACCTCCTGATCCAAGGACTACTAACTTGTATTCACGCATTGTGCAGTGTATCCGTTAACTACCTGAGAAAGAAACAAGACAAAAAAGATGTTAACTATCCATTTCATCAATGAGAATTTCCTACAAGTACCCAAGTTACTCAAAGCTTATTCAGTTGACTTTCTTTTAAACTTTTTAACACAAAAAGTTCATGAAAAAATGACTTCAATGGATAACCCGAAACTGAGCGCCGTAGTCAATCAAGCAACAAAGCAGATTTAGACCTGTAGTCGGCCCTCAAGTTCAAAGCTATCAGAAGTCCTCCAGCGTGAAATTGCTATAAAGCCAAGTATCTAATCTGAACTGCACCCTCAAGACTCCTGCCCACTCATTAATTAAGACTATTATGTAAAGTTTCCTTTGACATCACAATTATTATGCGTCAACTACCGTTTTTGCATTTATAACATCTCAAAAAGATTGTCAATCATCTGACACGCAAGAGTGCGCTGCCCATGAAGGTGTTTGGTTTGAGGTCACAAAATTGTGCATTCATACCATTTCCTTCTTTGCAGGAAGAGAGTGGAACAAGAGCAGTGTGGTGGGGTTGACACAGATCTCAGATAAATTACACACATCGTTCACACACACATAGACAGATGTGAACTGCTCCACACCCTGTCTCTTGGGTATTTCTGTCTCTCTCACTCCTCAACTATCTCATGCAACACTTCATGTAATAAAATTACTTACAGACATAGTATACGAATGTGCAGTGGCTTGGGTCAGAAAAACACTTTACGTATGCAAAAGCAGCTATGAATGCGTGGTCAATGCAGCAATCTGTTGGTTGATTTCCCCCAAAAGTGTAAAGACTATGGCACTATCAAAACATTGTTTGTTTGAAGATCCTGACTAGCTAGACATAGCAACATTGGAGCAACCAATGGCATCATTTTGAGCTACATGTGGCCAACCAATGGCAGATTGTTTAGAAAATTAGTTTGGAAACAGTCCTTATTTTTGCAATTTCGCTATAGCGTCACTTGTGGCAACCTTGAGAGTGCAACACATACTTCAATCACATTATCAATTGAGTTTGATTCTGACACATTTCAGAAACCAACAACGCACAAAACAAGCTTTCATTTTTTGACTAATTTCTTAGGGAGCATTTACTCGTACACCCAAAAACAATTAAACGCAACTGATTAGAATATAAATAGAGAAGCCACGGGACACATTTATAAAAGGAGAGGTGCTCAAAAAACAATGTGAAGCAACAGTAAAACATGTCCACCTGACTTAAAGTTGTCAAAAGTACCGACTTCGGTACCGAAATTCTAAAAATGTGACGTTTTGAGCACTGTTGAGCGGATTCGTAAACACCTCTGATTGGCCATTGTGTTGACGTGCTCATCAGATATGTCTGTGATTGGCTACAATGATCAACAAACGGCAGCGTTTGAAAGCACACAAAAGTGTTTGAATTTGAAAGCGGGTGTGTTTGAAATGCTCCCGTGTGTATCTGTGTAGTAAGCGCTTGGTGAAGAGCTTCATTGATGACTATTTACAATGTTTTTACAGCGTTGATCATTGAAGCCAATCACAGACATATCCGATGAGCGCGTCAACACAATGGCCAGTCAGAGGTGTTTATGAGTCCGCTCAACAGCGCTCAAAGCATCACATTTTTTAAATTTCAGTACCAACTAGGTACCAAAGTTGGTATTTTGATCACAGGGATCGATCCTCACTTATCATCAGTTGTCGGATGACTAGTCAACCATTGTGACCCCATCATCAGTTCACATACTTGAACCATAAATGTATAATACAAACAATTTCCCTTATTCCACCCAAGCTTGAGACCACAAAGCAGACTAAGAGTGGAATGAGTTTACAGGGGAAAACAGGAGGCCCATATCAGATCTAACACGCTGGGATTTAGTGGGCATGACTGCTGAATCTGGAGCCAGACTGACTGTGAGACCACGCTCAGATAGAAGAGATTACCACTTACATCTAATGCAATAGACACTAGAGTATCTGAGACAAGAACTGTCCCAGCCCACTGCACTCCCCTCTCAGCAACAGATCAGTGCCAGCAGCTCGTGCTGAAGAACAAATCCTCCGCTGTCATCTAATGCTCTGCTTTCCATTTACATTGGCAAAGTACAGAGGGAATGGGAGACGGAGCAGGAGGGAGAAGAATTGTGTGGAAAACATAAAATGAGTGGGAAATGTGAGGCTGACAGAATAAGATGCTCTATCAATAAGGGAATGTGGCGTTTAAATGGAAAACATCTTTTAAACTGATGTATCGTTGTATGTGTCAGTATTCAGCACAGATATGCAAAAAATATAAAGGGAAATGTAACCTCCTCTGAAGACCTAATTCTTCACATATGGTTCATATACACTACTATTGACTTCACAAGTTGGTAGCTGAAATAAGATCAACAAAGCCCAGAAGTAAAAAAACAACAGCGGTTGTTGGGGTCAAACTGACTGCATCTATATAGTTCTTGACAAAAGAGTGAATTATTCTATTTGGAACAGAAATACACATTTCGTAAGGGAAAAGTTTGATTAGATTCTCGCATATGCTTTTGGTTGTCAATGAAGCCCTCAGGCACCAGGGATTTACAGGCTTACATCACAGAAGCAGGGGAATCTGGGTTTGTGGGAATGAGACGTCGCTGTGAAATCATCTTTATTGCAGCATTCAGGGCCATTCTGGATTGTTGGTAATAGGTGTGAGGGATTGAATGTGTGTGTCTGCAGATGTAAAAAGTTTCATTATAAACCCACAATATTTTTTTTTTGATCCAAGATAGCTTTCTTGCAGCTGCTATTCTTTGATATTAAACAAGAAGTTTGAAGGAAAAAGATTCTTTATTGCAAGTCTACATAATTTTTGGTCGCTTTTATCATTTGCCAAGCGATTAAAAAAAAAAAAAGTTCAGCTTTCCATCTAACCTTCCACACTCCAGTCCAGTAGGTGGCGGTAATTATTTTTTACATTTCTGCCACCTACTGGACTGGTGTGTAAGAGCACAGAATGGCACACAGGACAGCAATGGTGGCCACCATGATTTTACTGTAAAATTGCTTAAATGTTGTGTTGTTTTTTACCAAAACAGACTAGAACATTTGGAAAATTATCAGCGAGCCATGTGGACCTTTTCTGGGACACTCTTGGGTGCTTTATTAAGTGTTAAACTGAGTCACAATGTACTGACATTGTACTGAATTCAATTTATTTTGTATTCTGCAGAAGAAAATAAGTCGTATGAATTTGAAACGAAATGAAAGAGGGTAAAGGCCTGTTCACACCAAGAACAATAACTCTAACGCTTACTATAACTATAAAGTTTCAATAAACATTCTACTATATACTATACAACTATAATGACACAGAGGAACGATATCCTTGGATCTTTCAAAACAACCTTTTCAAGCTGATGAAAGTTAAAAACACTGACAGCCAATCAGAATCCTATGGAAGCTTGTTTCCGTCACTGAATAAAAAATAAAATAGGTAGGCTAATTGCGATTTTTTATCTCACAATTCTGACTTTTTTCTCGCAATTGCTATAATTGCGCATTATAAAGTCAGAATTGCAAGATAAAAAACTCACAATTGTGAGTTATAAATTTGCAATTCAGAGAAAAAAGTCAAGTCTTTTTTTCCCTCAGAATTGGACTTTATAACTCACAATTGCAAGTTTACATCACAATTCTGAGAAAAGAAGTCAGAATTGCGAGATATAAACTCGCAATTGTGAGTTATAAACTTGCAGTGCTGAGAAAAGAAGTCAATTGCGAGAAAAAAAAAAAAAAACATGCAATTGCGACTTTTTATATCACACAATTCTGACTTTATAACTCGCAATTATGACATTATAACGCAATTCTGATGTAAACTCGAAATTGTGAGTAAAAGTCAGAATTGTGAGATAAAAAGTCACAATTATCCTTTTTTTTTTTTTTTATTCCGTGGCAGAAACAAGCTTCTATACAATCCATTCGATTTTAAACCGCTCTAACATTTAAAGCAGCAGATGACAAAACCGCAGTGCACATGTAGAATAAACAGAACATTATCATCCGCTGATGTGAACGCTAATATGGTTATCAGTATATTTATCATTCTTGGTGTGAGCAGGCCTTAAATCAAGACAGAATTTCCATTTTTGGGTGAACTATCCCTTTAATACACCAAGTAAAGATTATGAGCACAGAAGCAGTAAAGATCATGTGCAAATAAGCAAGATGATAACTTTTAGCTTTATTCAAATGATCTTTACCTGCTGCAAGGACTTTGTTAATGAGAATTACAGCTTGAATCATTAATTGTAATTCACATTCTCCGTAAACAGTAGTGATAGTGCATAAGACAAACAATGTGGGCGGCTGAAGCCTGTGGTTTTGTGTCACAATGATTGTGGGAGTTTGAGGTGTGTAGATGAGCAGCTTTCGATGGTCATATTTAAGCAAGAGTGTGATGCACATAACAGGGTGGATTATGACAGGAAATAGTACTTGATTTCTCATACCATCCCCTTTGACACACCACGCCTCTTCTGAGCTATAAAGTTGAGCGATGACAAGTTCAGCTCAAAATATCTCCAAGCCACCCAGCACTGCGTATGCTGACTCAGGAAGACAGGGCTTCAGTCTTCTGTCTCTTTGACCAAACAGGCGACATGCGACGTGACCTAAACTCACCCTGACCTCTGACCCTCCCAAATTAAATATGATTTGTTTTCAGAAGGCCGTAGATGAATCATAAATCTGTTCTGATGGGAATCTCCACAAGATTTGAGAGTTTCCTAACACGTACACGCTCTCTAACACGTCTCCTCTACACCTTGTTGAAAAATTAACAGGCACAATGATCTGCACAAGCCATGGCGGCTGTGAACTGATCTCTCTCCTACAATGCTTCCTCTCTAGTAATTAACTAGGAAAGATCCCATGACGCTGTGTAAGAGGATTTTCACAGTGATGAAGGAACCAAAACAGAGAGAGCAGACGCTTTGGATCTTCCTCTCAAAGATCCACCATTTCTTAGCTAATGACCTAGCTAAACTTTTGGAAAAAAAAAAAAAAAAAAAATACTTAGCTTAACTGAAGAACAACAGAAGTGTCCTAGAGGCTAGGTAAACAAGAGTATACATTCAAATGAGTGGAATTGTAACTGAGGAAGCCATATATAAATGTGTTTATCTGTGTGGTTTGACAGGCTTTTCGATGTGTGACAAAAACCAAGTTTACGCCCAAGTTAATTGTGCTTAGAATGGCCACGCTTAAGCTGAGGAGATGAAAAGTTAAAGGGTTATATAATTCACCCAAAAATATATTTTTTTGTCTGTAAGTACTCACCCTCATGTCGTTCAAAACCTGTAAGACCTTTGTTTATTTTCAGAATACAAATTAAGCTATTTCTGATGAAATCCAAAAGTTTTTTTTATTTTTTTATCTCCCATAGAAAGCAATGAAATTACCACATTCAAGGTCCAGAAAAGTAGTAAAGTCATTGTTAAAATAGTCAACGTGACTACAGTGGTTTAACCTAAATGTTATGTAGCGATTTGTTCAACAATTTCCTCTCTACTGTCAGTCTCCTACGCTGTTTATGTTGAAGACACATCGCAGAGCTTCTGTGTTCTACGTCAGAACGGCGACTCAGTATTGGCCGATATCATTTACGTTCGGACGTAAACACGGAAGCTCTGCACTGCGTCAACTGCGTAGGAGACTAACAGGGTAGAGAAGAAATTGTTCAACTTTTTTTGTTTTGCGCACAAAAAGTATCCTTTTCGCTTCATAACATTTAGGTTGAACCACTAAAGTCACGTTGACTATTTTAACAATGTCTTTCTCTGGACCTTAAATTTCGTAGCTTCCTATGGGAGAATTAAATATTTTAGTTATATGTATACCATAATAATGCTGTTTTTTTAGCAAATCTCAAAATTAATAGTCCTTTTTTATACTGTACTTTATAATGCTATGATGGCTGAATTCAATTGTAGCATTTAAAACAAATGATTTAAGTTTTTAAATGTTAATTTTTGATTTAGTGCAAATAGTGTAACATTTTTGTATTGGCCATTTATCAAATTATGACTATAATATGAAAATGATTATGGGTTTATCAGTGGTTAAAAACTAAGCCAACCAGATTCACCTCACAGCGATTGGCTGCTGCCAGAGGTATTTTTCCCAATTCCTAACATTATTTTAACTTTTTGACAGTCTCACCACCTGCTTCACTCCACTGTCAATCCCACAATCCTCTGTGAAAGCCTGCCACTCGGTTTTCATATGACAATGAATAGAAAATACTTGCTCAGTGAACATGCAAGTTAAGGGTAGGAAAATAACTGAAGAGCTTTTGACAAGAAAAACAAAAATACATCAAGGCCATGGCTTAAAATGACTTCCAACAGGTTATTTTTGACTAATTTGTGAGGAAAAAAAAAAACAGCATGTCTCAGTAGTTGGGCCTTTTTTCTCTAAAATATTTTTTGTCTTTTACTTTTTGACTTTCCAGCACATGACGAATACAGAGAAATCAGAGGCAGAACAGAAGGAAGTGCATTCAAGGTTTTCAAAACAAGGAAGCCACTTATCATTTGGGCACCTGTCATCTACAGTCAAATGCCGCGCAATATCATAAGCAAGAGCCCTAAATGAGAAAGAGAGAGATGTCTTCTTCTTTGAACAATCTTTCCACCCATGTTTGGGCAAAGCTTCCTTCTGTCTTGACTGTATTACACACAGCGACAGTGGAGGAAGAGCAGCACTTGGGCTAATGGCTGAGCAGGCTGTATTTGCTCAGCCTCAGGTTGTCCTCAGAAAAGGTCAAGAGGGTGACAGAGACTCAGCAGCATCACAGTGAAAGTGATTCTGTGGTGAGTGGATTCTGCCTCTAAGACCCTCAAACATGGTGTTGAGATACTTAAAGTCATTAAAAGAGCTTTGAGGACAAGCATAGCCTTCTATCTAGAGTCACACATAGCTTGATAAAGAAAAAAAAAAAAAGCCCACTAACACATACATGAAACCTGACGTCTCATTGATGTCTCAAGATGTGGGTCAACCAATCACACGAATCAAACTGTATTCTGAAGCTGTATTGAATATAAAATAGTGCAAAAAATTAATATTATGATTATGGCTTCCGCAAACAAAACGTGTTACAGCATTCATGTAGATCTACTCCAAAAGGCATACACAAAAGAAGTAGACCATTTTATTTAAAAGAATACACTATGATTATACAAAGTTATTATGTTTCTTACAATATATCTATATCTATATCTGGGTCAATGATGTGACGGGTCATTTTTTGTCCAAAGGTCTTAATAATAATAAAAAACAAAGATATGACATCCAAAGTATGTAAGGTAGTACAACTAGATCACTTTTATTGAATTTAAATATCATCAGGTTTTAATTATATTTTGCTACATATAAAGGTATTTTAAAGATTTTGAAGTGTCAAAAGGTCATTCGGTTTAACCGCCCAAAGGCCAATACAGCCATTTCATTAGTGATTGAAATATCTTAAAATGTAATAAATGTATATTTTTTATTCTGGCATGATTTTATAACCTCATATATCAACATAGTGCAAAATGGTATTAAAATTATCTGTAGAAGTCGTTGCTTTGTTATGAGAAAAGATGTCCAGAAAAATTAATTTCATTGATGTCATTCGGAGTAACCAATAAAAGGGAACATTTTGGATCAAGTCATGCGGTCAATATCATGTGAGAGGATGTGACATCATTCAGACGCCTGCAAAGGACCACATGGTCGTGAAGCAAAGTAACAAACTCTCTTTTAACTATTTGAAAAATTTACGTTTTAACTTGCTCATACCCATGTCCCGAAACATCAGGTCATTCGGTACAACCGCTATTAAACATGGAAAATGTTGTAATATTTTAAAAACTTGTGCTAAATATAAAATGCTTGGTTGTCCTTTTGCTAGCTAGCTAGATCTCAGCCTGTTAGCATTGTTTGAAAATATAGTCATTTGGTATAACCAGAAGTGTTATTCAGTGAAACCGAATTTTTTGGTGACAAATTTTGTCCATCTTGTAAAAAAAAAATGACAAAAGCAGTGTTAATTGATTATAAAAACTACATAATCTCATTAACACTTAATGAAACTTCAAAATTAATTATATCTCCATTGTTTTTTTACACTTTTAAAAACCTTATTCATCAATGACCCATCTATCTATCTATCTATCTATCTATATATCTATCCACGCATGTGAACATTGCAGTCACTGTTTTGATTATAATGAGACAGAATCATCAAAATGTATTATTTTAAATGAATAATCAATTACATATGCAGCTCTAGTAACTAATGACCTAAAAGCGCTGGAACGCAAGAGGATGGTCATCTAGAGAAGTCAATTTAATTGAGTCCAATTAGTATTTGCTGAGCAGAGCATTCAGATCTCTGAATTAATCTGTGAAATGCTAAACACGTACTAGATGCCTGTGCCATGGGCACAATACAGTGTATGCAGATAATATCTCTGCTATGCTTTGTTTATGACCTACAAAGTATATGCTAACAATGCTTCTTCATCTCAGATCTTTGCAAAAAGAGATTGCCATTTTGGTTTAAGATTACTTTATATGCTGTTACACAGGCGTGGTAAAGTAAAAGGCCTGTTTTACTTTAGGAAAACAGCTCATGGTCATCCTTCAGACATCAGCTTCTAACAGACAAATCAGCCTATTTGACCAATATTTTTGTGTGCTAAGGAAAGGGAGACTGAAATGTGCAAGGAACAAATCAACAGTCTTGCTCTGAACCTGCCGGACGGCCGTCAGGGCCATATTCATCTAATCACTGGAGTCTGTGCTGGAAAGGGCTGTATCAGCAGTACAACATGCTGCTATTAGCCTTCTTCTAAAGCTGGCGCACAAACCTACTGGCAACAGAGCACAAGAGGTTTATAAACCAGAGCACAGTCCGTCTGAAAGGACCTGAGTACATAACAGAAAAAAAGAAATGTGTTAAATGGAAGAAAAGGGTGCTATCTTGGGTTTAGGACATTGCTGATTAGGTATTGTGGCCATTACAGATGTTCTTCTTAAAGGAATAGTTTATATAATTAAAAAAAAATAACATGACAAAATGAAAATTGTCATTATTTACTCGTCCTCATGTTGTTCCAAACCTGTATGCTGTCATATTATCCATGGAACACAAGAAAAGTGTTATTAGGAGAAAAAAAAAAAGAGAAAAATATCTTTTATTTAAAATTTTTGCACCTTTACATAGATTTTGTTCCATTCCATGCAACAACAGGTCATGGTGATCAGGGACTGTCAAGGTCGAAAAAAAAAAAAAAAATGACAAAAAAGCACTATAAAAGTGATCCATACAACCTGTATATTAAAAAAAATAAACCCAATATATTCCAAATATTCCAAAAACGGCCAAGACGGATAAGCTGGTAATTATTATTTTTTTTATGTTATGGCCAATAATTGATAAATGGCCAATATTAAAATTCTATACTATTTTGTCGGAATAAATTAATAATAAAACACCAGTGAATTTAGAAATCTCGGTATCAATGTACAGCATAAATCTAATTTGGAGTTTTGCTAAAAATTACATTTAACAATCTTTTAAATTATTAGTGACTAAGTTTAAGTGAGAATTATGTAAAAATAGAAGAAATGAGCATGCCAATAATTGATATTGTACAGTAAAGATATATTGTACATTTGGAGCTTGGCAGCCTGTGGTCATTATGAACTATTATTAAATGAAAAACAAAAATATTTAAATATATGCTTTAAAAAAACAACAGCATATGGATTTGGGAATGACATAAATATTGATTTTCATTTTTGGGTGACCTATCCCTTTAAGAAGAACCTTTCACATGTCAAACTCACATGAGGATCTATCATTCGTTGAGACGTTAAAAATATAAAGTCACAAGATAAACACAATGCAACATAAGGAAGACAGCAAATGCTCATTCCTATAGGAAGTGCTGAGGTCATGGATTCATGGAGCAGATTACAATCCAAAAAATGACTAATCAACACTGGAAAAAGAGAAGAACGAGTTTATCTCCACTTGAAAGATGGTGGCATCTTCCGCCCGGAGGCAAGCTTAGGTGTAAACACAAACTGACAGGCTATAGACTCTGGGAGTCAGCGAGAATGAAACATCTTTCCACGGTTGTGAGCAGCAGACAGTAAGCATCATCTCCAGAGCAAAGCAGCAGCGATGGCTGTGAATGTGAAGCCGAACAGCACCGAGGTGGGGGAGAGATGGTCTGAGTTCTCACATTTCAAACCTCAAAGACTTCTCCATCTCAGCCAAATTCATTTCGGCATGTGAGCGCTGGAAAAAGTCCGCGTTAGCCAGCCGTAATGTCTGTGACATTCATGAGTTCGGGCTCTGGCAGACAACAGGAGAGAGTGTTTTAAGTACTATCCCTGCAGGGCGCAAAGTGTTACAAGTGCTAAAATGACATTCTAGTTAATAGTCCACAAGCATCAATAAGGCCGGATTTGACTCTATGACACTGTATCAACAGAACAAATGATTAAATCAAGAGTTTAACGATAAGCTACGCTGCCATAATGACAAGCTACAAAACTAATGCTGTCTTAATGTCACGTTGGCATGATCGTATTTACTACATGAGTGCACATGAATGCCACAATCAAGTCATAATTACCAGTGGGAAACTGTATTTAGTTTGACACACCAACAACATGGAAAGTCTGCGCTTGAGCTAAGAATTATGGCAAAACCAAATTGGTATCGGTCATAATATGCTGCCAATGTAAATATTCACTGTTTTTTTTTTTTTATATTTATGATATCAGCAGCAATGGCTATATTCATGGCAATCAACAATATTTTGATTCTGTGAATATTCATTCACTGTACAATTTAGATATGAATTTTGTGTTTTGTAGATGAAGAATAAAGCATGGTGAATTTTTTTTTACTCTTTTAGCTGTTCAACCAAACTACATTTCCCATCATGTTCTGTGGCTGCAACAAAATGATAACATTTTATGGAAATTGTAATACTTTTTTTCAGGATTCTTTGATGAATAGAAAGTTTAAAATAACATAATTTATTTAAAATAGAAATCTTTTGAAACACTGTAAGTTTTTACTGTACTTGAATAAGACTTTACTGGATTTAATGCATCCTTGCTCAATAAAATTATTAATTTCTTTAAAAAAAAAAAAATCTTACTGACCCAAACTTTTGCAGGGTGGTACATATATTTCTATAGTATAATTATAATTATCAATAATAATACTATTATCTTAAGTCAACATTTGTGACCCTGGAGCACAAAACCAGTCATAAGTCGCACAGGTTTATTTGTAGCAATAGCCAACAATACATTGTATGGGTCAAAATGATTGATTTTTCTTTTACGCCAAAAATCATCAGGATATTAAGTAAAGATCATGTTCCATGAAGAAATTTCCTACCGTAAATATATCAAAAATGTATTTTTGTGAGTGGATATGCGTTGCTAAGGACTTCATTTAGACAACTTTAAAGGCGATTTTCTCAAGATTTTGATTTTTTTGCACCCTCATATTCCAGATTTTCAAATAGTTGTATCTCGGCCAAATATTGTCCTGTCAAACCATACATCAATGGAAAGCATATACATCATATAATGTATAAATCCCAATTTCAAAAAATTGACCCTTATGACTGGTTTTGTGGTCCAGGGTCACATTTATGAACTTGAAAGTATAGCCCCACCCACAGGAAAATCTCATTGGTCCAAAATCCCGCTCCACAATGCTGTATATCAAACATCAAATATATTTCAACTGCCTGTGACTTTGTTGCTATCGCAGCATTTTGTTTTGAGTGTAGTGAACTTGAAATGTGTCATGTTGCGCCTTGTTAGAACATGACGTTACAGGTTTTCAATGGAAGTGTGAAATATTCTCAGCTACACTGCAATATCTCATGATGTTGCTAAATAGATTTCCATCTGTGAAAAGCATCGCCTGACATTTGTTATACAATGCGAAGTGATGCAGCAGCCTTTGCATAGCAGTGTAAGGAAGCAGGCATGCAAACACACGGTGACTCACAGCACATCTTATTGCAAGCCTAAAAATCGCCACAGTTTTGGGACGGAGCGGGGATGAGATATCAGTAATCTCTGGCTTTTTT
The DNA here is from genome assembly GCF_019924925.1 of Ctenopharyngodon idella. Classification (NCBI taxonomy): domain Eukaryota; kingdom Metazoa; phylum Chordata; class Actinopteri; order Cypriniformes; family Xenocyprididae; genus Ctenopharyngodon; species Ctenopharyngodon idella. Next base: position 6,315,534 of record NC_067223.1, on the reverse strand, counting down.
GTGACAGGCCACACATCACACAAAAACTGTGTGGTAAAGCAATAGTGTAGCTACTGTATGCCTAATAACACCCTAGAAACGCCATCAACTCTGATCCTGAATCAATAACACCCTGGCACTCTCTTTTTCTCTCTGCCCCTGCATCAACGGCTCAGGTTAGTCCATTTATATCAGCACCGCTGTTCCATTTTTGTCCGACTTCTCCATGTTTCTTTTGGGTAGCAATTAGTCAAAGTGAATCCCCACTGGGAGCAGAGATACACGAGGGGCAACTCCACTGCCAAGTTGCACGTGGACATAAAAAGACCCCCTTCTGTGCCATCCGGAGCTATTAACCCTCTCGCCCCGCTCTCACAAAGGGTTACAGAACGCCCTTTTAATGAAAGTCGGGTGGGCCCAGCTGTTAAGTTAACACAGCTGCTTCACCCCAGGTGTGATGGCACTGCCTCAAGAGTGCCCTAGAAATCACAGTCATCAGGCAAAAAGAAGTGTCACATGACATGTAAAACACGCTTTTCAAAGCCACTGATAAGAGAAAGGGAGGAGAAAGTGACATCTAGTGCCAAAAAAAAGAAGGAGGGGGATTTGGCATCAGCGCAGGTATGATCCACAGCCTTCAGAATTTAAATTTCCTGTAAATTTTGAAGTTACTCACCCCCATGTCATCCAAGATGTTTATGTCTTTCTTTTTTCAGTCGAAAAGAAATTAAGGTTTCTGAGGAAAACAACATCCAGGATTTTTCTCCATATAGCGGACTTCAACAGGTTACAACAGGTTACAACAGGTTAAAGGTCCAAATTGCAGTTTCATTGCAGCTTCAAAGCGCTCTACATGATCCCAGCCGAGGAATAAGGGTCTTGTCTAGCAAAATGATCGGCCATTTTCTAAAATAAATAAAAATTATATACTTTTTAACCACAAATGCTCATCTTGCACTGCTCTGTGATTCGCCTCGCATTCCGAAATCACGTTGGAAAGGTCACGCGTGACATAGGCGGCAGTACTGCGATAGGGCGAAAAAGATTGTGTAGAGCCGTTTGAAGCTGCACTGAAACTGCAATCTGGACCTTCAACCCGTTGTACCACAGCGAAGTCCACTATATGGAGAAAAATCCTGGAATGTTTTCCTGAAAAACCTTTCTTTCTTTTCGACTGAAGAAAGAAAAACAAACATCTTTGATGACAAGGGGTGAGTAAATTATCAGGAAATTTTAATTTCAAAAGATATCCTCCTTTTAATGAGGTTTTCTTCTTCCCTCATTATAATATCAGCAGTGGTAACTGAGCTTGCATAGCTCAAAGCATTTGCGTTCACATACTTTCAGACTGAGAGCATGTTTCAGGCCTGAGAGGAAGTTCTACAAACAGCCTTCACATGACAAGTCCAGGGCCATACAGACTCCCAGAACATCTTTGGCTTGGGATCAAATGCAGTGTGATCCAATGTGAAATGGAAAGGATAAACAGAAACAAACAATCGCTTACCTTGTACATTCCCTATCAAAGGCAACAATCCAAGGTTGTGTTTACCACCTAAAAAGGCCATTCTCCAACTTGTCCACACTGGTGCTTTTAAAATGGGTACTAAGATGCAACATCATCCAAACACTTTGGAACTAAATGGCAAATAGGTCAAACCTCGTGTCAGAGTGAAATATTGTACTCTGCTCATTCAGACAGAAACACATGGCTCAAACCTACAGGGTTTAGGGGAGTTTCAATGACCTGCAGCCCCATCGCCCCTTCGGCCCATTCCCAGGACTCACCGCAACCTCTCACCCTTCATTTGTCATTTCTCAGCAAGGCACGATCAGGCCACGGAGATCCTGGCATGATTCCCCAAGCCAGAGAGAAGAAGAGGAGGAGGAACACACAGTATCCATAAATCATATTCAAAGACAAGATCTCTGACAGGCGCAAGACTAATCTATGAGTCACAAATACTAAAACTCAAGAAGGGAGGGTAATTTAACCCATGCACTGACGCAGCATGTGCATTTAAAAGCTGCTATTTCATACAAGACGGTAATTAAAATCACAGTTGCTGTACTGTTGGTTGCCAGTATTCGTTTTTACGCGACAGCTGTAGGGTCAATATGTTTTGTCCGGATCTATTTATTTGTTCAAAAATACATGTAAAATGTGATGACTTGGCTACAGCTCTTCTATCATGAACATGTTCAGAAAAGCAGTTAAAATATTCATATTTGAAAAAAAAAACAAAAAAAAAAAACATTTGTCCGTCAAAACAGTCACGTGAAAGTGAAAAAAAAGTGACTTGACGTGTATTTGACGAGATTTAAAAAACGATGCATGCACACAGCATGTTCATGTTTAGTAGTGAGCAGTCAGGCGGCGCCCAACCTCTTCCCAGACTGCGTTCTTGGATAATCTTTCTGATGGCTGGGAATTACTCTAACCATTCTAACCGGATTAAGGCACCAACACTTCATTGTTTGCCGATACCAGCAGATAATTGAACAAACTATGCTGGAAGTCACAAAAATGAGTATGGAATCATGGACCCAATGGCAAAATCCTCTCGTGCGTGTCAGAACGCATATAGCACACTGTTCGGAGTTTGTAATAATGCGTGTATGGCTTTGGAGAAACTTGCATCCAAAAGACACATACTGAGTCATGAAGAGATACAGCTTTCAGTTTGACTGGATCTGAAGTTAAATTACCATAAAATAAGCACATCACGGAAATTAACGTTTCACAGGAGTCATAAGGTCTAGAATTCAGTGTATACCTGCCTTAAGTCAGTATCGTACAATTTTCTCAGTTAAAATTCAATGATTTAGCAGGGCTTTGGGCCACGGGGTGGTTTAGGTCAGAGTTCACTGCTCTGTCATTACTCAGATGGCAATTGCGAATGTGTAATGTCAAAACGCACACGTCTGATGGGAGAATAATCCATTATAGGCAAATAAAAGCCCACACATATTAACCCTAGTGAACCTGAACCACAGAGCAATGAATCCTATCAGCTTAAGTGTGATTAATTGATGCAATACACAGAGATGAGAGAGGCCACTATATGCAGAACAAGACATTTATTGGCCAACGCATGCTTGGTGATTCGAATTAGGGCTGAGAGATATATCAAATATTTACGGTATATTCACGATGATTTTGTTGCCGATATACAAGTAAACAACATCATGAATAATTTCTGTGACTTTAATGCTCATAAGTATAAGAGCACTAAAACAGAAACATTTAAACAGCATCTCTGATTTAATATGCAGTAGCAAAAATGAGTTGGGAAGTTGGATTCATTTAAACATATTGCTTTTTTCAGACTGTCCATTTCAATTAATCAAATGATTTAATGATTAATTTGCATCATCACTCAAAAATGTAGGACCCATGTGTGGCATCTTTAATGTGTTAAAAATTAAAATATGTATGTAGATAATGTTATTTATTATTATGTACAGTAGTATACTGGTGCATAAAAGTAAAAATCATTGTATGTTTATAGAAAAACAGTGTTAAAAACATTGATTAATTTTTATTTTTTTAGTAAGCATGAATAAATTTCTGCATAAATCATACATAAAACCATTATTACATAAATTGCCACAATTAATGGAAATTAGTTTTGCTTGTGTTTCTGGCCAGTGTCTGTTTGGCCAGAATAAGAAAAACTAAAACTAAAAATATAAGTATTAACATTACCGTTAAAAAGTTTGAGGTCGGTGAGATTTTTCAATGTTTTTGAAAGATGTCTGTAAAAAGTAATGCAGTAAAAACAGTAATATTGTGAAATATTAAAATTTTAAATTTGTATTTGAATACGTTTTAAAATGTAATTTATTTCAGCATCATTACTCCAGTCTTCAGTGTCACATTAATTCTTCAGAAATCATTTTAATATGCTGATTTGGTGCTCATGAAACATTTATTATTATTATCAATGTTGAAAACAATTATTATTATTATTATTATTATTTTGGAAACCATGATTTTTTTTTTATTAGGATTCTTGATGAATAGAAAGTTAAAAAAACACCATAAATTTGTTAAACATTATAAATGTCTATACTCTCAATTTTTATCAATTTAATGAGCCTTGTTGAATAAAAGTAATAATTTCTTAAAAATAAAAAAATCTTACTGACCCCAAAACTTGCAATTGAAGTGTTATTTGTAATATTTAAATATAGATTCACACTGAATATCATGTGTAACACGATAAAGGCTGTAAAACATCAAGACAAAATGTTTTTCACCCCGCCCTAATTGCAATATTCAGCTGGTATTTCATAAGATCCATGACCTCAAGCGTGTGAAATTCACAAAAGCTACTTTTAGCTGTTTTAAAGAAGCTGAATTAAAGAAAACCAGAGTCAGATCTCTTTCAAACTTTGAAACATCTGAGATAACAAGTCATTAGCACACTATATGCGCTTAATTTTGAAATTTGTTTCTGATGCATCTCGGCCACACGGTTGAAACCTCCCACAAAAAAAAAGTCACAGCATTCACACAAAGCACAGACAAACAAGCTAATGATCCCTACTGCAAAAATCCCATTCTTGAGAAAAGTAAGAGCTCTTTACAACCGTGTAGACTGACAGACTGACAAGACACAGTCCAGATTCAGCTGATTATAGTCACTCTCTAATCCAGTGCAACGCGAGCACTTCCTGCTGCAGAGTTAAATCAAAGCAGGCCAGGAGGCAGGGCGGAACAATGCCTGAGAAGCTGCAGTTCTCTCTCTTCTCCATTGCATGTGGAATGTGGTTGTTTACATAGGCCGTTCGGCCGACCCGCTATCTTGTATCAAATGGTCCCTGCGCCCGAAAAGGAAGACCAGAGGGAATGGAATTGTGCTCTGTGTAATTCCACATCGGAATGTAGAGCAGGGACGCATCTCTTTTGTCCTGGGCTGGAACTCCGTGAGCAGTGATTCAGAGAGAGGCGCAGAGAGACCCCCGGGGGGATCCCCCCCAAACCTTGGGCGTTGCCAGTTCTGGCCTGAGGAAGCACTGAAATGCTTGAGAATGTTCTGGCTGTTTTTCCGTCACACCAGAAATAACATCAATACAAATACAGAGCGTTTGAACTGGAAAGAGCTGAACAGTGAAGCATTTCTATAGGCTATCTAAAGTGTCTAAAAATACATGTTCGAGTGAGTAAAAAAGTGAGAGAAAGAGATAAAAGAATAGCATAAATGTAGCATAAAGCAATTCAATTTAGCATTATGAGGTCAGAGGTCATGATTCTAAGTAGTGTTGTCAAAAGTACCGACTTCGAAAACAAGTCGGTACTGAAATTTAAAAAAAAAAAAAATGTGACGCTTTGAGCGCTGTTGAGCGGATTCGTAAACACCTCTGATTGGCCATTGTGTTCAAGCGCTCAACATATATGTCTGTGACTGGCTACAATGATCAACGCACGGCAGCGTTTGAACCAGGTCCGCTGATAGTCGCCTGCTTTCAAACGCTTCCGTGTGTATCTGTGAAGAGCGTCATTGATGTCTATTTACAACATGTTTTTGAAGCGTTTATCATTGTAGCCAATCACAGACATATCTGTTGAGCGCGTGAACACAATAGACAATCAGAGGTGTTTACAGATCCGCTTAACGCGTCATATTTTTAAAATTTGGTATCAAAGTCGGTACTTTTGACAACACTAATTTTAAGGGTGGATGAACTTTGTGCCTGTCAATATAGTCATCCTTCACTAAATTAAATCCAGAATTCATTCAGAAATGAACTCCAGAAACATGCTGTAACTGTTGGAATTGTTTTAATGTACTAAATCGTACACATTATATGCCACTTTATGATAGAACAATTTTCAACAATAATGGATATAATAGAAGTAATAGACACAATAGAAGTAAATTTTATAACTAAAGAACTGTGATGAGTCTTTAAAAGTGCCACTTAACCTGCAGAAACTTCAGCAATAGTTAAAGTCAGCAGGGAATGGAAATTTCCCGTATATTTTTTAATGTATCTCATTAAACTTATTGTGAATGATTCATCCAGGCATACGTTTTATTTTTTGATTTTTCATGTTTAGCTCTTTTTTTTTTTTTAATCAAAATGTCTTAAAGCAACATAATTTACTCACCCGCATGTCATTCCAAACTCATAAGACTTTGGTTAATCTTCGAAAATCAAATTAAGAGGTTTCTGTTCCTCTATTGAAAGCCCAGGTATAAAACTTGAAACATCCAAAAAGATTATAAAGACGTCATAAAAAGAATCCATATGAATCAAGTTCACAAGACTTGAATTAAACCAATCAATTCATATGGAATAGTTTTACGAGACCTCTATAACCTTTTTGGATCTTCTAAGTTTTGGTTACCAGGACTTTCAATGGAGGGACAGAAACCTCTAAGGTTTATGAAAAATATTTTAATTTGTATTTTGAAGATTAGCCAGTCTTATGGGTTTGGAATGACATGAGGTTGAGTAAATGACAGAATTAAAATTTTTGAGTGAAGAACTATCCCTTTAACTCGATGTTCCAAAACAGACTTCTCCAATCATTTTGCCTGCTTAAACCCGCCCCTTTCTTCCAATCGACTGCAACCTTGTATTCAGATCTGCCTCCAGCCAAATCAACAACCAATGGATAGAACCTACAGATGAAAAGATCTGTTGCTACTTCTGTTACATCACAACTTTAAAATGCAGAAAAATGCAAACACTCTTCATGTTACTGATTCCACTTCCATTACTAATTTAACTTTCAGAACAATAAGGTAATGATCAAGAACTGAAAAGGCTCCAATTTACATTTAGGCCTAATGAAAATCACACCATCCAACAATTTACAAAAGTATAAGCATATTTATTGACCTCCACTTCCATGCCCCTGTCACATTTTTTCAGATTTTATAGCTCTATATAACACATCATAAGTAGCAGAATATCTGAACCTTGCCATGCACTTTGGGGATGTTCATGTCTCTACACGATCTCTAAAGGGAAAATGTCTTCGTTCAGATGTTTTACACTCATCCTAGATAGAGAGCCTGAAGATGTGCTGCCACAGCTGACTTGCATGCAGTCATCAGCAAGTCAATGCTCACGACTAACAAGTCTGGGCATCAACAGTACAGCAGAGTACCTATTAAAGAACACTGGAACAGCCCTACAATAAGGCTGTGGTGTTCGCTGCATTCTTAAGAAGATGAATACAATCATTAGTGATTGTTTCATAAATTATTCAAAAACAAAAAAGGGACATAAAGATGTATTATCTGTTTTAGAATGTCATGTGCACTAATTAGGCTATCAATCGATTAAAATAATTCATTTATTTTATGGTTAACGTGTTAAAGAATGCACAAAATAAAATTGCATGTGTAATTACTGGCTTTGTGTGGATTATTTAAATTAAATTTATAAATTTATGTAATTAAAAAAAATAAATAAATAAATAAAGCATGCTTGTCACACACTCACACTTTTTTACACCAGTTTGCTTTAGAATATGATTTATGTCCTAATGCTGTCAGTATCGAAGTAAATTATATTGCAAACAATTTTATCTCAAAATTCATTAAAATGCACAGGACATGCACTGAACTCATGACAAATATGCAATAATTAAATATATAATGAAATAGTCACGCTTTATGGACTTAATCTTATATTAGTAAAACATGTTTTTGGCACTGAAGCCTTTGCATTGCTTCTTCTCATGCTAATAAAATTCAATAAAAAAATGTCTTTTTAGTAATCACACAGAATAGAATGAAACAGTTAAATAAATAAATAAATAATTAAATAAATTAATGCATTAAAATGTAACATATTAATTATACACAAACACCCAAAAAGGCCGGATTATTTTGTGAGACTATATTCAATACAAGCAGCTTGTAACAGTACAGATTTTTGTGCTGAGAAATATGTGCATTACATTTCAGGCCCCTTCTTTAAGCCCCTAACCAAAAGCATGGGGAAGCCAGATGTGAGACACACATGCAGTGTACACCCACTACAGAATTTGTTCTTGCACTCCTGACGGCCAAATGCAGGAGAACAAAAAGAAGGTAGTGGTTTGGCGTAAGAAACTAAACACACACACACATACACACTTAATCAACAGAGGGCGGGGAAAGCAGCAGCTGGTCTGAGGTCGATTTAAGGGCTTCATCTGAGCTTGACAGGAGAAGTTGCATGGCACGTTTTTTTGACGTGGACGAGGGGTGCCAGGAAGCTCTTGCTGGTTGTGATTAGGCAGCAGGCCCTTCCATCTCCCAGGCCTCCCTGCAGCGACGGAAACCAGATAGCTGCGCCTAATAAACCACAAGCTGCGCCCTCTCAGAATCAAGGGGCGGTCCCATGCAACCGCTGTCTTGTGTCTTTATAAGGAAACTCACAGTCACTGATGTGTGATGTTGGCAGTCCAAATCCAAAGCACACATCAGATACTGTGTCTGCAATCAACGGGCAGCTTTTATGGTTCATCTCCACACTGGACTCCTCAAACAATTGTAGAAAAGCATTAGAGAAACTGAGTTTCCCACGAGTGTGCCTTAAAAGGGTAGCATTTCTTTTTCTTTTAAGTCCAAGGTTTCTGAGACAAAACCTGATGTTTTACCTGATTTGAAACCCTCTCTGACCCTGTTTTAAATGGCTTATTTTTGCTACTGTACCCTTAAGACATCTATAAGCAAACGACCATACTGTATGACTGGTTAACCAGCACTGCACATACTGTAGTTCAAACTTAGGGGCCATTTAAACAACACATTTTCAACTAATAACAGAAAATTCTGGCCTGTTCATTTATATGAGAAAAGCAATTTTGGGGCCTGAAAACACAAACTTTTGAAAACAGTTTCAAAGTGCAAGTTTTTAAAAATGTTTTTTTCATCTCTGTTAAAAAAAAAAAATAAAATACCCTACGTATCTGAACACATAATACACGTGCATGGCGTCACCGTTTTCACAAATTCGCATTTTTGGAGTTTACACAATGAAACATCGCCAACTACTGGCCTGGCATGTATAATACAGTGTTTTCAGTAGTTTTCGCAGTAGGGCTGGGACAATATATCGAATCTCGATTCACGATACGAAGAATCTGGAGTGATTCTGATATTTTCCGATGTATCACGATTTTCTCTCGAATCGATTCTGAGCTTAGTTTTTAAACAGCAGATGGCACTACTATACGTGTTTTAGAAACTCTCCTACTCTGCCTTCTTCCAGTTCCTTTACACACACCACTTAAACTTAAAATAATCATTTATAAAGTTCGAAAAGGTTGAAGCGAATTACAAACCTCACATCATAAAAGCATTCTGAGCTGAGGTGCAAGTATATTTAACCACTTACATGACTCAGCCGAACGCACGAGTGCTGTCCAGCAGTCTTCTTCTTGAGCGTTTGAGAGTGTGCGGTTAAAAACTAGCCTAGAGTGCCATCTGCTGTTAAAACTAAGCTCAGAATCGATTAGAGCGAGAAAATATCAGGATCAATCCAGATTCATTGTATCGATTGAGAATCGATGTATCGCCCCAGCCCTATTTCGCAGATTCGTGTGAACAGGGATTGTTTAGACAATGTTGTCATCTGTACGCGAAAAACGCAAAGGAAAAACTTTAGTACATCATTGTCGTGTAAACATACCCTTAAATTCAGGCATCGATAAGTAAAGAGGCCAAAAAAAGAACTCATATCTCACGTCGTGGTAGCTAAATTCATTTGTAGCATTTTAAAATGACTGCTTTTTAGTGACTTATTGCTTATTTTAATTAAGCAATAATATTTTAATATCAGCCATTTCATTGGTTATTGGCCATAACTTAAAAATAAATCTTGGCTTATCTGTATCGGACAGAATTTAAATATCAGAAATTTGGAGAAGAAAGAAAATCCATAAATGGTCTGGTCGGACTTGTAGACTGAACCTACATATAACTTTAAAAAAAGAAAAGAAAAGAAAAAAAAACAAGGAACATCCATTTTCCATTAACCTTCCCTTAAAATGCTTGTGCAAGAACAGAATAGTCTGCAATGCTCTGGTTAATAAAGAAATTTACACAGTAGCGAAAGAAATGGGGGTGTTAGATTGTGGTTATTGTGTTTATTTTTCCCATTCCAGACTGCGAGAGAAAAAAGCAGTCCTTACCTCACAAACAGACCCTGGCAGCAGGCCAGGTTGTCTAACACACTGACCTAAAGAGTGCGTGACCGAAGACGGAGGACACAAGAGGAGGAAAAAGAGAGACAGGGAGACAAAGACAGTGTGTGATGGAGTATAAACAGGGAACACATGCACATTATTACTGTGCATCGTCCTGTTCCTTTTTCTTTAATCTTTCTGACATACATAGGTATGCGTGTGTGAGCAGAATGCCAAACATAGCCGAGCGTGTGCATGCACGACTCCCGCAGGTGATGTCATCAGAGGGAACATGACCGCACATGAGACAGGTGCTGATTCACTGCCAGCATCTCTAGGTTCTTTGCATAAGAGAGCTCTCGTGAGCACTGATCACTCATCTGCTCTTGGGTCTGGAACCCTGAAACCTGAATCCACTCAGAAATGAGATGAACTCAGTAAATGATATGCTCTTGGCGGACTGGCACGCTATAATGGCAACACAAATGATGCAAGATGGTGTGTATGTGGCGTGTTTATATGCTTGTGGATGAGAGAGAAAGACATTAATGAGTTTTTAATGTCAGCCCTCAAATTAGTCTCTTTAAGTTTCAAATGAAATGCTTGGGCTAATGGAGGCTTCATACATTAGCTTGCGTTTCATACAACATTTCTCCCTTTAAATTAATTTATTTTAAAGAGACAGCTCATCCCAAAAATCAACATTTTGTCATTATATCCACCCCATCACATTGTTACAAACCTGTATGACTGACTTACTTCTGTGAAACACAAAAGGAGAAGTTTAGAAGAATGTACACACTGCTTTTTTGCGTACAATGAGGGGCCGTTCACATAGAACTAGGACTGCATGATACTGGTAAAACCTGATATTGCAATTTTTACTGTTTCTGCCATTTTTTTTTTTGCGATATAAAGAAATGCAGGAATGTTCACCAGATGACTTGATTGAACCAAGTTGTTATGCACTTAAAATATTGAAGTCGCAACAAGTTTTATGTAAATGATGCCAAACGCTGTTATTTGTCATGCATTATGGCAGGCTAGTTTGAAAATGTGGAAGTACAATAAAAATGATTGCTCTGTTCCTCACACAAAGCTATTGTACAGCTGCGGAAATTTTGGAATAAGTATCTTAAAAGTCATTTGAACCACCTTTAGGGTGCTTTTTTTGAAGCTCCACAGCTTCAGTCCTCATTCAGCACATGGAAACATCTACTTTTGTGCCATAAAAGGAAAGTCATATGGGTTTGGAACAACATGAAGGCGAGTAAATAATAGCAGAATATGAATTTTGGGGTTAACAATCTCTTGAAGTCTATCGAAACATCCCAACATCAAGCCATGAGCTGTTTATTAAAATTTAATCTGCATTTTAGCTGACTAGTATCATTGAGTCCCTAGATACAGATTAAGACATCTGTCAGACATCTAAGAGCTTGTATTCGAATCAAGTACTAGATGGAGAGTTGTAAATATGTCACTTCGCTCCTAGTATGAACATCAGTTTCCTCTCTAGAGGAAGGGCAAACTGTTTTAACTGCTTAAACCGTCAGCGTATAATGCTGCAATGCCTCACAGGAGCAACACAGCAAAGGGAAATGAACAGTCTCTATAGATAAACATATCACTACAGCTGTGATGAGGATGTGTAATATTAAGAATGTAGACCACACCCACCTTATCTATGAACACGCCCACCCGGTCTCAAAGCACAGACCACATCCACCCAAGCTCTCAGGCCACACCCCATCTCAGAACCCCAGGCCACGCCCACTGATCTCAAAAGACAGAAAACTCCCACCCCATTTCAGAAGACTGACATTCTGCAGTGACATTTCTCGCCGCTCTGATTAAGTGAACACCCACTGTGCAAGATGATGAAAAGATACTGTCCAAGGCAGATGAAGGGGATTGAACTTTAATTCTACCCTGCCTGCCTGTTTCAAGAAGAAAAAAAGGAAAGATACTGCTGAACTATGAGTGTCTCAACTTGGAGGCAGAGCAGCAAAAAGAAAAATCAATTTATTGAACAAAACAAAAAACGATCCAGACCACCTGAAAGCCATTTTAGATATCAGTAAAAAAAATTCAACCCAGGCTCAGTATTAATAAGTCTGTTGCGACATTTCTGCAAAATTTCTTCTTGTATTTTCCACTTTCAAAGTGAAATGTCCAGTGAGTGGATCTAAAAGCATGTTCAGTTTTATCCAACAAACGAACGTGAATCTGCCAATGTTTTATTAAGCTGATTGTTGTACGTATCTTGGCAATTCAACAATGAAATGTCAGCTGGTTGGCGCTAAAAGGTTAATGCTCTATCGCATTTGAAAAAAATAACGTACCACCTACAATAAACCTAAACAATATTGTTAACAAAAGCAAACGTAGGATAAAAGCACACTTGCTTAGACGGCAAGGCCAATATAGCTTGCTTATAGGTGGAGTAAGTAGTTTTTCAACAACACTGTTTGGAAGTTAGTCGGGCCGACACCAACAACAAACACGTAACCAATCATCATTAAGGGGCGTATGACTGTCGAGCAGACAGAATGAGCAAGAGGGAGATTTGAAAAAAAAACCCAGAAAACTGCAGAAAGAGAGATGAGAGACAATACAAAAAGCTCAAAAGAATATCACTGGAATGAAGGTTTATGACTGGGCAAGCGCTTTAGGACCCGCGTTTATATTAGAAAAGCTTTCCAGCGCTGGAGAGAGCTAAGCGGGAAGGCCTGAAAACAGACGCGGAGGCTGCTTTGATTCCGCTTCACATGTGAGTAACACTGGGTTTGAGTGTCAATGATTGTCTGGAGCTGCTGTGCTGTTGGCGACTAACAACGAAAACCTGTTTGTATTTACTCTTGTGTACTGTACGTTAATTTTTTGTGCTTCCTTGTCGTTCGTTCATCATCTGCGCTTTATTTTTCATGAAGCATTTTATTGCGCGTCAGCTGTGATAAACAGACATCCACTCGCATTGCGTGTGTAACAGTGGCCAGATAGTGAGAGTTGTGCAGGTAAACTACTGCGCACTGACGACCGCCACAGAATGAGGTGTTTAGCGTCATTGTCAGTGCACTCAGCCTCACATGCCAGCAGCGATCGGGCTGGGGTTCGAGACCGACTTGGAGCAGGGTGGTTAGAATTGGAGGGTGAGTTTTGGTGGCAGAGCAATGAAGAGAGGGGTGGGTTTGTTTGGGTTGATTTCAAATATCAACAATGTCCAACAGCGTTTTTGAAAATCTACTTATCCCACCTTTAAAGTCTATGAGCCACTTAATTGCAACTTGTGTTTCATAGGACTTGTACCCGAGTGCTCCACATCGCAAGTGCAGTGCTGTACCAGGTGAGTTACAGAGCAAGTTTACCACATCCGAATCTGGTTTTGTGATACTAACATAAAAATGCATTAGCTTACTGCCACTAGTGTTAATCTCAGCTGAAAACGGCAATGAATTGTATGTATAGGTATGCTTTTGGAGTAGAGCCACGTTTTTCCAAATGAGCCTATGTTGAAAATACTGGTAACAATATTTCTTGCTCAATGACTGTGAGGAAGTTTTAAAAAATGAAAATCTATAAACTGAAAAAAAAAACTCAATATATATAGAAACTAATGGGGATTTCCACACTCAACTAGTGAAAATTACCTCCTCAGTTCCCTAGTGTGCTTTTACCAATATGTTTTCACAAAGTAACAAAAGAAGCATGTTCCAAACATTTATAAAAACAACCTAAATCAATTATGCACTACTTATTACTAATGACAGACTGAGAAGATACAGTGTTCAATAATCAATCAGAATGGGAGTCTGATTTGAGGAAGGAGCTACAGAACTACACTTGTCACTTGATCACAATATGCCTCATCATGGTCTTTTTTTAGACAGCTTTGTACCTAAAATGTCCGAAGCTAAGGGGAAACTATTAGTCCGGTTAATTTGGAAATTTTGAGTCTGCAGTGTGCTCAGTTAAGCGTTGAGCAATCAATAAACGAATTGGCTGCAATTTTGTACCATTTACGACAAACCAAGAGATGTGATTAGAGGATCCACATCAGCAGAAAAGTGGGAGAAGCTCTTTATAAGATAAACTGTAGCTTGACTCATGAATGTTAGTTGTCGTAACATGTGCCAGTAGTCCTTGCTGAAAGACAGGCACACTGTAAAAAATGTTTTCACGATTTGTTATCACAACATTTTTACTTTTGTCAAATCAACTTAGATAATTAATGTGGTTCAGATAACATAATATTTTGATGTTCTGTTGATTTAACCAATCGCCTTCATTGTATTAACTCAAATTTTTAATTTCAATGAACTCAAAATTTTAAGGCAACCAGGTAACTTACTTTTTTTAAGTTAAACCAACAATTCTATTTTACAGTGTAAGTGGGTGCTAGCGTAGGCGTCTTATGATTGGCCTTAAAGTCATTGTTGCATGTGGCCAGCAACAGTTTGTTTGTCGAATACTCAAAGCTTTTCACATACATTGATATTCAAAAAACTGAGACTGAGGAACATTTAAAAGTGTTCCTTTCAGTTTTAATGGATGTTATAAACATCAGTAAAAATCCACACCTAGAGGGAAAGCCCTATGCAAAAAAGAAAGTCATGCGTCAGCTTTTGCAAACTGAAGTGCAGTAATAAACAGAAATCATTAAGCTAATTATGGTCAAAATGCAGGTCCAAATCAATTCCATTTATGTTCCCATGCAGGAAGATGAATAATTAAACTATAATTGCTTTCTGTTTGAATTACCAAGCTAAGAAAAACTATGTTTTTAAGCAAACAAAGTAAATTAGTCCATTTCAGTGCAAATGGTTAGGAGGACAGCAGAGGAAAGACAGTCAGCCTGCCGGGATTGCTGGTGCCTGCTGGTGCCTGGCGTTTTCTTTTCTCGGAGCTGAACAGACTGCTGGGATCTGCAGGGGTGGTTAGCTTTGCTATTCTGAGGAGTGTGGAGAGAAGCACCACGTTCTCCCACGGGATTCATCGGAGGGAGTCTGAACGTCACTCCGTAGAAAAGTCAACTGATATTTCGACAAGAGAGGTAAGCGGGAGGTAAATCGTGGTGTGCGGCATCGTACAAATAGGCTTGTATGCAAATATACGTGCGCGTGCACATCCCCAGAGAGATGAGCGTGCTACTCATTGGAGCTGGAAAAAAAATGCAACTTAAAACATAAAAGGGATTGCCGTTCAAATGATGTGCAAATGCGCAAACAGAGAGACTCATATACACATGAATGGGTCGCGCACACGCGGATGATACATGAGAGCTCTACAGTAGTGCACTAAACAGTCCCTGAGTCTATCTGAAGCTGCTGGGATTAATTTAAAATCCACAGAGCTGTTTAAGGACGTCTATTTAGAAAGACACACAAAACAACAACTGGCCTGAGCTGACAGCTACAAATCAGAAGAGCAGACTGGATTAGCCAAATAACAAATCTACAAGTGTATGGCTTCAAGGATATCTATAATCAAGCCCACATTTCAAAGGGAACATTTTATATATTTTTATTTTGTATTATTTAAATAAAAAATAAAATAAAATGCATTTAAAATAAACTGGATTCAGTGAAGTCAGTTTGTGAAAGTGCTTCTATCGCAAAACAAATTTGTAATCCAGTTGGGATCACAATGAACGCAAACTGAATGTCTATGGACATTACAATGAGTCTTGAGTTTTGCAGCATGAAAAGTCACATTTTTAATAATGCTGTTTCTTAAAACTACCTAAAACTTCTCAATATCCTGTTCTCTGCTTTCTCTACCTATTCTTTAAAAGCAAAGTATGTCATTTCTGTGCCATTAGCTTCTCCGGAATTGAAAATATGATGACTTCCGAATACATCCCTAATGGTATCGTGTCTGTGACTTTAATGCTTTAATTTACTCTCTTAAAAGGGTTGTAGTTAGCTGAGAACTCCATGAAGACTCTATAAAACCAGCCTTCAACACGGGAATTCTTCAACCCCTTCCTTACCACATTTTAAATTTCCCACAATCTATTACTTTAACAAGGTTGTGTATACATGTCTCTATGGGTCTCTACCGTGACCTGTAACCCCATAAACACAGGAGGCCCAAATCCTGACCTCTGACCCTGACTTAGATCTGGTCTCCTACTCATGTGTAAGGCCTCACAAAACTGCCATAAGCAACATAAGTGCAGAAAAACCAGTCAATATCCACTGTGATTAAAGGGTCCTTGGAATCCTTTAAGCTGGGCTTTGTGTTGCAAGTTTCATCTAAGTGTTTCCCATGTCCCTGAAGACAAGTGCCCAGACGAAACCCATCATACGGTCTCTGTTATCTTTTTTCTCTGCAGTGGGCTCCTTTGTGCAAAATCTCTTTACTACGGTGCCATAAATAAAACAAACTCTTGAAGCTTTTGCAGGTTTTTCAGCAGGAGTCACTTCTCTCAGTAAGTGGTAACACACAAACGTAATGCGCATTTTGATGTACGTTTAAACATTTAGGCTAACTTGCAACATTTCTAGAAAAATCTGAAGCAGAAGACAATGGCTTACGGACTTCAAAGGAACCATTGACACAGAATGCATTTATAAAACACAAGACGGAGGTCAGTTGAACGGAAAAAAAAAAGAAAGCTCTTGAGGTGCTCTTTTTTTTTTTTTAAAGTTGAACTTCTTTTGTCATGCACGAAACGCTGAAAAAGACGTGAACACACTGGTCAAACACATCCATCTAGCGGATGATTACATTAAAAAAAACAAAGGAAAAGCAGTGCAGCGTAATGAAAAACACATTATGTGCGAACCCCTGAGTTTAGAAAAACTCTAAGCGTAAAATTCTAAAAGACATTTTTACTATTAGAGAACCAATTAATCTGCCAATATTTAGTAACCAACATTGTCATGTTGGTAACACTTTAGTATAGGGAACACATATTCACTATTAACTACGACTTTTCCCTTAAACTCCTAATTTACTGCTTATTAATAGTTAGTAAGTTAGTTGTTAAGTTTAGGTATTGGGTATAAGAATGTAGAATACGGTCATGCAGAATAAGGCATTAATATGTGCTTTATAAGTACTAATAAACAGCCAATATTCTAGTAATATGCAAGCTAATAAGCAACTAGTTAAAAGACCCTAAAATAAAATGTTACCGTCATGTTATATTCCAACTTTACCTATTTCTGTTTCAAATTGAGTTTCATTGGGTCAACATTGGGTAAAGAGTTCATTTTACTTTTATTATGTATATATCTGCATTATATCTGTCACTTTTGATATGGGTATTGGCATCAGTTATTGAAAAACATGTCGACCCCTAGTTTTCACCTCATGTGGATTAGTTTAGTTATAAATTAGGGATGCACAATATACATCAGTATCATATTGTTTATCAGATAATATTCAAGATATTTTTGTCAATATTGGATATACATTCCTATATTTTCCATTAAATTACCTTTGTCGCCATCTACTCAAAGTTAATTGTTAAAAACACCAATAATTTAATATTTTTCATACTGTAATTTTGTAATATTGTGATGCCTAAACTCACTTGTAGCATTTAAATAACTGATTTTAGTTTGTGTTTTTTTATTAATTTATTTAGACAAATTAATAAAGAATTTAATATCGGCCATTAGGGCTGGGACAATAAATCGTTGAAACACGAATCGAGAAATGATTCTGGATTGATTCTGAGATTTTCCAAATCCATCGTGATTCTCTCAAATCGATTCTGAGCTTAGTTTTTAACAGCAGATGGCACTGCGTGCTTTACAAACAGCCGTACTCTGCTCTCTTCCAATTCCTTACACACAACACTTCTATAAAATAATCATTCATAAGTTTTGAAAAAGTTGAGGTGAATTACAAGGGTGTTTGCAGTGGGCTGTTTACATTAATCTCACGTCATAGAAGCATTCTGAGGTGCAAGTACTTAGCCGAATGCACGAGCGCTCTTCTTCGTGAGCATTTGAGCGTGCGGTTAAAAACTAGCCTAGAGTGCCATCTGCTGTTAAAAACAAGCTGTTAAAAAAAAGCTTGGAATCATTCAAGAGAGAATCGCGATGCATTCGGAAAATCTCAGAATCAATCCGCGAATCAATTCTGCCCTATCGGCCATAACATAAAAATAACGATAGGCCAGAATATAAATATCAGTGCATCCCTATGATAAAACATGGACATCGGTCTTTCTTTGATCTTTAGGAAAGATATGATAATGACAACAACAGTAAGTTAAACTATGCCAACTTTATGAAAGATAAATGAATGTTTCATGGCATTTAGAACCAGTCAGTAAAAATGCCCACAAGTGTCCGCCCCAAAGTGAAACAACCCCATGCGGAATCGAACCCCCGTAGAGTTGTGGCAGATAAGGCTACAAGTGAGAGATACGCCAGACTTGAGAAAGTCCAAGGTGCTGTTTTAGTCAGGATGGAGCCAATAACCAGCCAGCAAATTTATTAGCACCTCAGCTAGCAGCTGACTACAGACGCGCAATCAAAGCTCAGGCAAATTTAGCATAGCAACTCATAGCCTGCAGAAAATCTGTGTCAAAGCAACACAGTCTAGTGGTAATGACTACATAAACTGGTCTCTTGTCTGTAATTAACACAAACCACAGCAGGGCTGAAAACAAACACCGTATTTGTTGCGTTTTTAACACGGGTCTTTTTCAAACTCAAATCTCGATGAAACCATGCAATCATCTCTAGGAGCAAACACAAGGGCTATTACATCAGAGACAGACTGAAATAAAAGATACAATGACATAGCATCTATCAGAGGGTGAACTTTGAGCAGTCTGGCCCACTGTTTGCCATTAATTGTTTTTCAACCGGTTCAAAAGAAATCTAATCGTGTCAAATTATCTATCAGAACTTAGACCTACTAATACATAAAAGGCTTATTATAAGCAATGATTATGAATGAGACAACACTGATGATGATCAAGCCCATGTAAGGGCTTAAAAATCTAGCATGCTAAACCTTTTGATCTGAGCTACCGCAGCATTAAAAACAACTTGAAAAGATCCAGTAACCTCAGGGACCATGTAACAGATAGAAAAGGCTTTTGTTTTGGTGAATGGTGTCGTTTTTAGTGGCCCTGTCAAAATCCATGTTGAATCCCAACATGTTATTTGCAAGTCAATCGACTCACCTAGGTTACAGGTTGTCAAAGAGAATGAGTGACAAACATGGAGCAGCAATCATGGTTTCACAATCAAGCATTTCCTTTTGATGCGACAAATTGTTGGGGGTTCTGCTGAGAAAGCATCTAAAATGACTTACCAAAGTGAACATTTGTTCTTTTTCTCACATCCTCTCAACCAGTGCGGTCTCAATTTCTGTTCACAGAAACAGAAAATGAAAATTCTGTCACCATTTACTCACCCTCATCTTATTCCAAAAACGATTTTTTTTTTTTTTTTTTTTACAGACCCAAGAAAAAAAAAAAAAAAGAGATGTTATGCATGATGTTCATGCTGCTCTTTTCCATACATTAAAAGTGAATTTGATCCAGGGATGTCACAGGGGCGATCTAGGAAATTAGTCAGGGATCTAGGAAATTAGTTATAGGAACTTGCCACCAGGGTGGTTCCCCGAGAACTTATTGTTCCCTATGGCCATTTTCCTGGTTGCATTCGCACCGCCAGTAGGAACTCTGAAGTGATGTAAACTGCACTTGTTGTTGTGACTTCTATTTTGACGGCGTTGTTATACAAAAAAAAAGTAGACAGTATATGAAAAAGTATTATCTTTTGCTTTCCATGTTTGTAGAGTTAGTTCTTGGAGTAAATATATAGGCTGTGTGCACAGCTTTTTAAAAATGGCGGGTGTTGGTGTTTTGCGGTCGTTCGACCAATCAGCGTACACTTGCGTCACTGGTAGTTCCTTTTGTGCTGGGTTAGACCTTTTACACTTTGAAGTACTTGTGATTCGCCTCTCACAACATTACACACCTCTTAAGCAAACAGAATAATGTAAGTGGATATTTTTTCCATGTAATCACGCCTTTGAACGATTATGGATGCCACAATTTCGTAATCGTTCAAAGGCACGATTACATGGAAAATATATCTAATCACGATTACAAATTTGATTAATTGTGCAGCCCTAGAACAGACTGAAATTTAAATAGTTATTCACTGATTTGAATATGTGCAAATTCAATATTCGCATATTCAATATTCAATAAAAACCAATAACATTTCTCATCACTGACATCAAACTTGGTATGACGTTACTTTTTCTCATTTTTTGAGTGACCATTTTGTCATTTTTGGCCACCATTCACAAAAGAGCAGCGTGAACATCCTGCAAAACATCTCCTTTTGTGTTTCAAGGAAGAAAGAAAGCCATACGGGTTTGGATGACTAAATGAAAACTGCAAACTATTCTTTTAATACGTAAACAAACACAAAGAGATCTGCACTGCATAGCATTACCGTCGAACCAGCTTATTTCCCCCACTTCTGATGTGGTTACACTAAACTACAAGGCAACTGATGCCCAGAACAATTACGAACACTGGCTCAAAGGGCAGAGGTGTCAAACATCCCCTGTCAAAACATTGTCACTAAGACTAAGGCAATAACACTATTTCTATTGCTAGAACCAATAAGCCGCTTAGAGACTGGAAAACAACGAGTCGGGAGGCAGATTATGGAAGGAAAAGGAACAACGGGAGACGAGATCAATGAGAACTCAGCCCAACCTCTAGTGTCAAATGTCAACACATGCAGGGCATCTGACGTCTGACTGACTACAGCATATAGACCCCAGGGATGCATTTACACACATAATACTCGGCAGACAAATGAGTAAATCCGCTTCATGAACTTGTTGCTCAAACCATTTCTAAATCTGATTTCAGCCTATAACAGAAGAGGTCATCATAAGAAGGGGTTTGATAGATCTAATATTTACTAAAAATAAATTTGGCAAAATAAAAATATCATTTTGAATATTTGTATGCTTTTCTTTATTTATTTTTTAGGCTGTTATTTATTGACCTTGTGACAAGACATTTCTCTCTCTCTTTTTTTTTTTTAAAAAAGATTTATTTTTGGCATTTTTACCTTTATTATGACAGGACAGTAAGCTGACAGTTGGAGAGAGAGAGGGGGACGGGATCAGGAAAGGTCCACGAGCCAGGACTCGAACTCGGGACACCCGAAGTGCAACTGTGCTATATGTCGGCCTGCTGCCCACGAGGCTATTGGCATCGATGACATTTCTCAAATTTAACCTTCAATACAACAAATGTCACCAGTTCTGTAAGTTTTTTTCAAACTGTACATTTCAATGCTAAAAACACTCCTTTTAACTAACAAATACTTTTTGTGCACAAAAACAAAACAAAAATAATGACTTTATTTAACAAATTCATCTCTCCCCATCAGTCTCGTACGCATTTGACGTAGAGAATGCAGTTCAGCGCTTCCATGTTTATGTCTGAATGCTGGCTCAGTATTGGCCGGCTCTTGCGTCAACATCACGCGCATTTGTTGAATAAAGTCGTTTTTTTTTTTTGCGCGCAAAAAGTATTCTCCTCACTTCATAACATTAAGGTTGAACCATTGTAGTCGCATTGACTATTTTAACAATGTTTTTACTACTTTTCTGGCCCCTTAATGTGGTAATTTCATTGCTTTCTATTGTGGATAAAAAAAAAAAACCTCTTGGATTTCATCAAAAATATCTTAATTTGTGTTCTGAAGATGAACGAATGTCTTACAGGTGTGGAACAACATGAGGGTGTGTAATTAATGACAGAAATTTCATTTTTGGGTGAAATAACCCTTTAATATTTTTGCAGAAATCGTGATCTATTTTTCAGGATTCTTTGATGAATAGAAAGTTCAAAAGAACAGCATTTATTTAAAATAGACGTAATACACACACACAAAGAGAGAGAGACCCCAAACTTTTGAACGGCAGTGCACATAAAAAAAACAAAAACAATAACAAATATTCAATTTGATCATAAGCTTCGTTGTAATGTCTATTTCTGAATCATAGACTCAAAAAAGGTCCCAATCTCGCAAGTCACAAATCGCTGCCACAGTCATCAGTCATGGCTTACACGCCTAAATGAGGACAATGATGTGTGGGAATAGACTGTGGAATTGTTTTGGGATTAGCGTTAGAAAACGTAAGCATCAAGCTGAGCTACACCACATTAGCTCAGTAACCCTTGGAAACTGCTTGAGAGCCAGTTCTGTTTTCTACACTGAGAGCCAGTTGATACTTAACAATTAAAAAAAAAATTTAAAAAAAATTTAAGTATCTGAACCAAACCCAATGCATGCATCAGCTATCTTTACCCTCTCTCAGTCTCACACAATAATCACATGACTTAAAAGGAGGAAGGAAGGCATGACAGGGCCACCAGGTTTCATGAGGCCCTTTGGCCTAAAGAGGAAGTGGTCCAATTCACTAAGGGACACCAACAGCCTTCTTTTCCCCACACTGTCATGCTCTTCCTCTCCAGAACATCTCCTTTCCTTTCTGCTCAGTTGGTTCCTCTAAAAGTCTCAAACGGTTACCGACAGCTAGCAGTTAATGTTTTGTCATCTCATTACCCACTGGCTTCAAAACGGTATTCAGTTTCCTAGTCAAATGTCAAAGCCTTGGTGGGAAACCACACAGCTTACTCACGTCGTAGCTATTCGCAGTACTCAATATTCAATACCAGGGACTCAAAAGGTAGGATCTGAAATGGGAAAAACCCATAATCAACCATTATTCTGAACATACAGGGGTTACAGCCCCATAATACAGTGACACTAGACAAATACCAAGCGTAATTCAGACTAGCAGGCTAGTTATTCTGACACGGCCCTCCAGAGGAATCAGTCCCGACAGCTGTATTAGAACTGCCATTTACAAAGTCAGAGATATTTGCTTCCCTGACAGACCTTGTGTTTGTTTGCATACGGTTTGACTCCCACAAGAGTACGGCTGGGAAGTTCTGATACAGCTCAAAACAAGAACCACACTGTCAACCGCAACAATTGAGACTATAATTATACAAAACAACTAGGAACTATACGAAAGCGGTACACCTGAAATCGACACATCAAAGCAGACGTGGCACTATCTAAAGAGGTTTCTTTGAGGACTGAACCCAGGTTTGCAAAGGGTGTTCAAACAGTGGGCGGCCTTCTTTGAAAGGAAGTCCGACGCTTCATTTTGTTATTTTCAACAGAGCCTACAGACCGGCATTCCTCTGTGCCCAAGAGGACACACTATCACGGGGATTTCCTTCCTCTCGCTCTAGGAGGGACAGGATCGGGGTCAGACCCCAGTAGGGTGAGGTCGTCGTGACCCAGCACTCCAAAAAAAGTTGGTATGGTAACAACCTTGGTATCTCAATTTGACAATTCTGACACATAAAAATTATGTATAAATTACAAAAAATAAAATTAAACCTCTACGTATATTAGGATGACACAAGTAGAAATGACAAAAATGAGGCAATACCTAATATATGACCGCGTTAACTCATAATTCTCACACAAAGCTAGTGAACTGACAACACAGTTTTGAGACAGGAAATGTAAGGGTGCCATACACTTATCTGCCTAGGGCAGTGACAGATATATTGCTGTCTACTTTTCCGTGATTGGGAATGACAAGTGTTTGCTCAAAAACAGGAAATGGTATGTACACAGTTAGTGGTTGCACAATTCGTCACATAAGTTCCACAAATAGAGCCATATTACACTGGAAAGGCGGCACAGAAGCTGCATTTATTTCACAAAAAAGGTGAATTTACACAAATTACACAAAACTGAGGTGGCTTCAATGCATTTACACAAAAATGCAAATGGGAAAAAATACGATGAATGGAAATGTGAACATTTTGGCAAATTTTCTATGAAATTTTAATGGGCAAAATACCCGTTGTCACTGTTGGTCAGTGCGGCGAATTCAAGTTACCTACGTAACCTACGTAGGAAACCCTCATGTAAAAATCCCGATCACGTGGATTCCTTTTAAAATGACTGGACTTTGCCCATAGAAATTCACTGAACAACAGTAAATGTGGCCGCACCTTAAGGCTGCATTGATGCTGCATTTCTTTACACAAAAGCAAAGCAGCATCAGGTATAGATTTGCTGAGGTGGAAGCTGGCATATTTTAGTTGTTATTTATTTGACATGGAGCAGACACAAAGCCACCTCAGAGCAGCCTGTGTAAAGACACCTTTGGAGAAAGGCTGTTATAATTTGACAAGAGCACCATCATTAAAGATCAAGCCATTAAAAATGCATGGAGAAGCAACAGGATCTTCTTTAACAACCTCTTTGAGAGACTTCAGTCTCATATCTCTTCTCAAAGGACAATATTCAAAATGTCACATCCAACTAGGAGTCTATAAGGGCCCTGTGGTGTTTTCTGGTCTATGAAGTGGTATGCAACATGACTGTTTTTAATAATTCTGAAAAGCACTAGTCCAAAGTATTCCTCCGTGATCTGACAGTCAGTCCGACGTGAACGCAAATCGAGTCTCATTTTCTCCAATTCTTCTTGAATGAACTAGTCATCATCTCCCTCGACTGAGGAACAGAACAGAACTAGGCGGGGCCGGTAATCAGTCAAATCTAGAAGGAAAGACTGCACTAGAAGCGCTAAATGTGCCTTTTATCACAATGCCTGACACTCCTTACTCATAGCTTTACGTAAACCATGTCGAAAAATGTACTTTGACGGTTAGAAGCTGATAATCTGTGCTTCGTTAAACTACTCATTCGTACAACTTTTCCATTTCCGCTATAACTTCCACAGTGCCGTGAGCATGAAACAACAAAAAACGCCATTCTTCAGACAACACAGCACCGCTAACATCGGCGCGCTTCTACACAAACTTCCCAGCGGTTATTCTCGCCATAAAGCGGAGTCTGGTAAATCTAAGGAGTTGAATTGTTTCACTCCAGCTCCGCCATATTCTATCTAGACATCTGAGCTGCTCTTCCGCAAACCCTGTGCCGGTCTGCTTTGCAGCCTTGTAACATTCCGCCGTTCAGCCGCTACAATGTATTAATCAAACTGTGACATCATAATCCCCTCACAGTTCCCGCGCAACACACTTGCTACTGTAATGCCATAGAATATCGCGCAAATGCGATACTTACAGCAATCCGCTACAGCTCCAGCCAGTCAGTCCGTCTGCGCCTGTGCCTGTGAAAGAGCTGCTCGCCTCTGGGAGGGTGGGTGAGGTTTAGAGTGGAGAATGACGTTACAGCCTCGGTTTCAGCACCATACGCTCCTGAGCTCTGCCTACAATTGAGCGTAACGGGAAACGGAGCTGTTTAAAGCACGGAGAACAAGCGCTGCTAAATGTGGCACATGGAAAGGACAGTGTTGATAGACATGTACAGTACTTACAGTACAAAATAGGGAAAGATTTATGAAGTACTGTGGCGCACTATGGCAGTATGGTATGTGATTGTATCCGATGGTAATACCATGCTACTTGGATGTAGCCTATACCATGTTATTTCAAGGTATTTCAAAAATACTATGGTATATGCCCAGAAAACACGGTCGTCTTACAATGATATACAATATCTCAAAAAGAATGGTATAGTGCCATCTATATATATACGTTTATATATATATATATATATATATATATATATATATATATATATAAACGTCTTTTGACAGGGTGAGACTTAAAAACATTTATGCAAAATAGTAAAAAAAATTATTGATATCATCTGGATTCATTTCAGCAAATGCTAGATTTTTTTTATTATTTTTATAAAATGGGCTTATTATATATATATATATATATATATATATATATATATATATATATA
This sequence comes from Ctenopharyngodon idella, assembly GCF_019924925.1. NCBI lineage: Eukaryota > Metazoa > Chordata > Actinopteri > Cypriniformes > Xenocyprididae > Ctenopharyngodon > Ctenopharyngodon idella. The sequence continues at coordinate 6,289,590 of NC_067223.1, read as the reverse complement.
TATAGATAGATAGATAGATAGATAAAACATTATTTTTTATTAGCATTTTTTAACATTTATTTTTTGTTAGAATAATTTATATGACGTCTGGGGAAAATTACGTTTTAATAATAGTAATAATTATATATATATATATATATATATTTATATATAAAAAACATTATCTTTTATTAGCATTTTTTAACATTTATTTTTTGTTAGAATAATTTATATGAAGTCTGGGGAAAATAACGTTTTAATAATAATAATAATAATTATTATTATTATTATTATTATATATATATATGTATATGTATATATATATATATATATATATATATATATATATATATATATAGCAAGAATCATTATAAATTGCTATATTTAAGTGCTATATTTATTTTTATTATATTATATAATTCCTATATTTAACATTATTTTTTGTTAGCATTTTTTAACATTTATTATTATTATTTTTGTTAAAATAATCTATATGAAGTCTGGGGAAAATAACGTTTTAATAATAATAATAAAATTATATATATATATATATATATATAAATGTACACACACACACACACACACACACATATATATATATAGCAAGAATAATTAACATCTAAAACATCTAAAAAAAAAATAAACATCTTTTATTAAAGAAAAAATGCTATTATGTCCTGGCAGGGTGAGACTTAAATTTATGCAAAATGTAGTGAAAAAAAAAAAAAAAGTGATACCAACGCCATCTGGATTCATTTCAGCGAATGCTAGATTTCTTATTATATTTTTTTAAAAACATAATTGAGTGGCAAGGAATGGGAAAACACATTTTGTGAAAAATAAAATTGGAAAATTCTAGAGATTGCACCCAAATATATATCTTTTTGGTACTTTTTTATTAGTGTTTCTACATATTTATGCAATAGTTCAGTAATTATTTCATGGTTATATCCAAAAAAAACCCAAATCGCAGTGAATCGAGACATGGCACTTTTAAACATTTTTCCATGGTGCATGCTACATTTCAATGGCATCATTCTAGTCCCAGTATGGCATGAATGGTCTCCTATTCTCCCCGAGCAGCAACTCTCATCCGTCAGAGGCTGACTCTGCCACTCTGGAGGGAAAAAATCCTCAGCGCCAGTCAAATGGCTCATTGAGAGCAACTAGGAGAAGCCAGGAATGCCAAGTATGCTCTCTGGCATCAGGAATGCAGGCCCACTCCCTGCTGTGGACTACCACCCCTCCCCTCTGCCAGCAGTCATGTGGCCCTAAGCTACATGAGGGGTGAGATGTGTTCCATTGGTGGGGTCCTTAGATGCGGATCAGTGACCAGTGTACAAGGCAACTGACAGACGAGACAACATAAGTATGTCGCCACTAGCATTTAGATGACTGGGTGAAAGGAAGAACATCATATGAGACTGAACCACTGAACTAAATTGAGAAAAGAGGAATGAGATGTATATACTTGCCTTCAGAATTGTGAAAGTGTGTGGGTGTTGAGACAAATACACCATTTAATGTTAACACAGATGAAAATGATGCTGTGAAGGATAGAAGTACAGTCTCTTTAATGGATTGGACTATTTAGGGGATAAGATATAGGGGAAAATGTGACCGCAGCTTAATTTTTATTCATTAAATAATAAAATTAAATACATTAAAATAAATTTAAAAAACAGTTATACGTGTAGTTATATTTAATAATAATAAAACAAATTATTAATGTATCTTTAAAGGCAACAACTAGGGGGTGAGAATGTGTGCAATGTAACATAGTTTGTGTGCAATTCCAGTAAACAGAGATAAATATGGAAAAGAGGAACATGAGCTATACATTTGCATTCAAAACTGTAAAAGTCTGTAAAAAATTAAGGCAAATTTCAGTATTTATAATTTGTAAAAGACTTATCAGAAAGTTTGAACATCTAAACTATTTAACACATGCAAAAATGAGCACAAATGTTGGTTAGATGCAAATTTTTACATGCTCAAATCTCATTCTCCAATGTCATGGAGCAAAAGCAAGAGTGTGAATGTCTGTAACCATGAATAGTTCTGTCATGTTTTTGTAATTGTGTAATTTTCCATCTTGGGGGGAGGGGCCAAAGTTAATTTTCCATGCGAGTGGACAATAAAGATCATCTTTTTCAAAGCAATGTATGATTCATATTGTTATATTGCATTTTGAAGTATTATGTATATTAAAGTAATAACAATAAGTGAGCAGTATTGAGATGATCATCCCCTGTATGAGTGAAAAAGTCTTAATAGCATCTAGAGGAACTCTTGGGTGGAAACTCAAGCACTTGCTATTCTTAGTTTTCCTGTCAGGGTGGATATTCAAAGTTTCTCCATGACAATTAGAAGCCGTTAGATTCTTTGTTGTTGTCATTCAAGTGCTAAAACCTGAGATCACCTACATTGTGGGGACCAGCCAGCAGTCCCCATGGGGGAAATGGATTAATAAACATACTAAATGATGTTTTTTTGAAAATGTAAAAATGCAGACAGTTTTGTGTGATAGGTAGGTTTAGGGGTAGGGGTAGTGTAGGGAGAGAGAATATGCAGTTTGTACAGTATAAAAACCATTACGTCTATGGAGAGTCCCTAGAAGGATAGTGAACCAGACGTGTGTGTGTGTGTGTGTGTGTGTGTGTGTGTGTGTGTGTGTGTTGTACACTTCTGTTCATGTCTTATCCAAAAGAGAGCGCTGTTGCTCCATTTAGCATACAGGCATAACTAATATGCAAGTCTACATTACAATTAGGTAAGTGTGTAATACCTGGGCTGCATCCAAAATTGCATACTTCCCTACTATACAGTAGGCAAGAAAACAGTGACAAAAGAGGCATGTCTGACTTCACAGTACTCATAAAAGAGTAGGCAAAAAGTACCCTGATGATCTACTACTTCCGGTGAGATTCTAAAGTATGCATATTATGGACAGTTTACTATCCCATGAGGCCACAGGAGAGGATTTGCGAATGGCAGTGAAGCGTCACAACTGACGCTGGTGGGTCACATGGCATGGCAAATGCAGTATGTCCTAATACTACACAGTGCAGTGGCTGCATCTGAAATCACATACTTCCCTACTATATAATAGGTGAAAAAGAGTATGTGACAAAAGTAGTATGTCTGAATTCACAGTACTTATAGAGTAGGCAAAAAGTACCTGGATGATCTACTACTTCTGGTGAGATTCTGAAGGGTGCATACTAGGATTTGTGAATGGAGGTGAAGCGACGTATAATTGACGCTGGTAGGTCACATGATAATGACAATATTATTATTCAATTTTTATTTGACATGGACATCACAGTTACATTGGACGAACCATACGCACTTGCTTAAGTGTTTAGCACACATGCTAATTTTTAATACCAGTCCATGGCAAATGTAGCACGTCCAGATTACATTCATACTACACGCACTTATACTATAGAACATACTTTTTTTAAACGGTGAAGTAATTACTTATTCAAAATAAGTACCTACTCAAGAGAGAGTATGCAGAATTATTCATATATAGAACATACTTTTTTAGTGCTCACAAAGTAAGTACTTATTCAAAATAAGCACCTACTCTATATGCGATTTCAGATGTAGCCCTGGTGAAAGCTAACTGTTGCCATATTTTCTTGTGGGCACTAAATGTGCATTGTCATTACATATAGTAGATATTTTAACAATTAAGTTCTTGGAGGGTTCTTAACTTTTTATGGTACGGCATTGAAAAAAATACAATATATTGCACAATAGGGATTAAAAGGTCAGGCCTTAAAGGGATAGTTCACCCAAAAATGAAAATTATGTCATAATTTCCTCACCCTCAGGTTGTTCCAAACCTGTATAAATTTCTTGGTTGTGTTGAACACAAAGGAAGATATTTTGAAGAATGTGGGAAACTGAACAGTTCTGGGGCACCATTGACTTCCATAGTATTTTTTTTTTTCCTACTATGAAAGTCAATGGTGCCCCAAAGTGGCCTGGTTACAAACTTTCTTCAAAATATATTCCTTTGTGTTCAGCAGAACAAAGAAATTCATACAGATTTGGAACAACTTGAGGGTGAGTAAATGATGACAGAATTTTCATTTTTGGGTGAACTATCCCTTTAAGGCCTGACCTTTTAATCCCCATTGTGCAATATATCTTAACTATCCATTTAAGGTAGCCAATGATGTGCTGTTTTGAAGTCAAAATGACATTTGAATGTTCCTCCAAAACTCTCTTTCCCACTGTCACCCTCACATGGAAGACATCTGTTGAAGTGCTCCAGAAATTGCTCTTTTTACCTCATTTCTAAACATCTCTTCTCAAGGGGGATTTTTTTTTCAGCATCTTTGATAAGTAAATTAGATATTTTTATTCACAAATCAACTTTGTCTAAAATAGTTTTGCTGTAAATTGAGAAAATATCAATGTTTCCATATGGCAACACTGTAATACAGTGGAATTGCAGTACTGTATTTCCCCATTGGGATTTTTTATAGCATCAACAATATGATTGCAGTTATTCATTTATTTGAAGTGTTTATTGTAGTATAGTTGTATTTATGTATAAATACCAAAATTATTTTCTTCTTTTCAGAAAAAGAATACAGCAATATTTTTTGATTTGTGTAACTGAAGCTATTTCATGTAATAAAAACTTATTTGAAAAAATATTTCAAGGTTAGAACATAATGCATACCAATAATATTTTTCCTGCCTGCGGCTTTTAGTATAGTAACAGTAAATACAGCATTACAATGTTCATTTCACATTCTTATCAATTTACATAATAGGCTACCAAGTATCTTTGCTAAAGGAGTAGTCACTGGAACAGGACGTTCTTTAGCTAGTCAAGATGTCATGACTCAGCTTGTATGAACTAAAAAGTCACTAGCTTAACGGGAACATCCTCACAAAAAAAATGTGAAATACTTCATAGTAATGATGACAAATTTAAACAAAGCTATATGGGTAATCTCACACTACGGTGTTTAAGAAGAAGTACAAGAAAGACAGATTAGGAGGAAAGAATGAATGAATGACTTTCTCTAACAAGAAAGTGGGGCTGTGGCTTTCATGGAAAGGCTTGTCTATATCATATTGCTCAATAACAATTGTCTACGTCAAGGTTTTTGTTTTTTTTGTTTTTGCCAGTTTCAACTTCAGCTTCGCAAAGACATTTTATTTTCTACAGGAAAACCTGAACCCTAAACTACATTTTACCTGATAGGCAATCACTCCAGCCATCTCCATTGATCTCACTAATAGGTTTTCACATGGTCAGTTTGTTTCAGTATATATATATATATATATATACACACACACACACACAAACAAAAGAGCTTCACCTACCATTTTTTGTAGTTTTAGAATTACGGTCACAAAACCCTATATAAAAAATATTTATATATATATATATATATATATATATATATATAAATAAAATATGAAGACCTTGGCAAATGGAAATTTCCCCAATCAAAAATGTAAAGTTTATCAAACCTTTGATGCATAAAACCAGCATGCTACAGTGATAAAGAGTGTTAATGTACATATTTTTATTCAGTTGCATATGAAACAGTGAGTTTCAGTAACAATTTTGTTTGGCTGCTCATATCTTTCAGACCCTCAACCCACAATGCAAAGAAAAAAAAAGTGCAAGTTTTAAAAAACAAAATAAAACCAAATCTGCAGCCTAATGCCTCAGTTTCTCAAAGTGAACAGTATGTCAGTAACTATAGTACAAAAAAAAAAAAACCTATTTAACAGTCTAGGTGTTACTATTGTATTCATATAAACAGTATAAAAAGGAACAAACATTAAAAACATACAAATCATTTTGATCACATAGGATTTCAATATTTTACAGCAGTCCATCGTTCATGTATCATGTTTGTAGTAGCTATTAAGCTTTCAATGTCTCTCTTTTTTACTGCCTTAAGAGTTTTATATGAAGTCAGACAAGTTCTTTGCAGAAACCAGAATAACAAGTAAAAGAGGTGAAGATTTTGCATCTCATATCTGTAGTACCAGTAGCCATCCATCATCGGTGTTCTGCATATGGTCTCATATTTCACATGATTCACACAGCTCACAGTAGTGTAATGAAGGAAACAATTCCATGTTAGGTTTTAGTAGGTCAGTAATTTTAATTATTTCTCCTAGTGCAATTAAAGACTCGTCACCGATGGCAGTGGAGAAGATCCAGATTATCTCGACCCGATGCGTTTGTTGTTGGCAGCAGCAGCAGTCCGTGATAGAGACACGGGGGTATGTTTCTCTGTCCAGCTGTCGTCTGCACAGTCGGATCCTTGAGGATACATCAGACCCCCGACTGAATCAACCAGTCCAAACAGAGCCACCAGAAGGGAAAGCGCAGTTCCGATAAAGTATATCTTCAGAAAGCCGATTCCAGACATGATTCACTATGGATGTCCAGTACTGGGATGTCCAAAAAAACAACAACAGCAGCACACATTAGCTACGCTTCCATTAATACCGGAAGTAAAAAATATATATAATCTTAAGAATACGATTATTTAATAATAAACTTGTGTATTTTGATGATACACATAAAATTTCGCATTATTCGAATAACGTTTTGCTGAACAAGGGATATAATACTTCCTTAATGTTACTTTAAGGTGCAAGACAAAACGCCCAAAATAACAGACAAATTACAAAAAATACTAAGACAAAAGTAAATATGTTCGCCTTTCTTACCAGGAGGAATGTTGGTCTTGCTTGTTTGTGAATTTATTACAGCTGTGTCAGCCGATGTGTGCCTATTCCTTTTAACATGTCACGCCATCGCAAATCCCTCCACACGGTGGGAGTTTCCAACCTGCAGAAATTCCCGCGATGTGAAAGAACTGTTCTTTTGAGTCGGATCTTTTCAATGAATCGCTCCGATTTCTCAAAACAAAGCTCACCAACTATTTTACTTAGAGTGTAAAAAAAAATAGGCTAATGCGGAGTTCGGAACCGCGCACTAGCATACTGCTCTTACTATTTCTGCCATAGAAATATGTGATAAAGGTAGTACGAGTAGTAGCAGCTACTATGCGGTTCCGAATTCAGCATACGTTACTTTAATAGCAAAACGTACAGGAAATGTGTTTGACAGTTTTATTAGCACATATCCTAAGTGACGTTATGGGTTTATGAGCTAAGACGCGTGAAAAACCCTCCTTACAAAAACTTAATAAAACACCTCTATATGGCTTCATTAGAATCTTTTAAAACATTATCAGGCCGAGATGGCAGGCAAGGCGTGAAAACGTAATTGCGTCAGAACGTGAAAGGATCGCTGAATTGTTTTTGTTCGTTTTTTTTTCCCCCCCCGAAACGGTTCTTTGAAACTTCTCAAAAGAACCGATTCGCTGAAGTCACACTTTCATTAAAATAGCCTTTATATGAATCAGCAGAAAGAATTCAGACTTAATGATCTGTTATGAAAAGAGAAGAACAATAAAAACGGTTGATTCAACCTTTTATTAACATCAGTCACTTATTAAAAAGCCATGAACTCATTGGTTATTCCAACGAAACAGGATGTTCTTCATGAGTCATCAGAAAGTACCAATGAAAATGTCTGAGAAACAAGTGAACGTTACTAATCTTTGAACCCTTGAACCCAATATTTGCATTATTACAGCTGGCCGTTAGTTTAATTATATTTATAATAATTATATTGTGTAAAAATGAACAGTTGATGGCTGATTAAATATTTCGTTGGGCTTCTGAATTGCAAACAAAGGGTAATACCAAATGGGCAATTGCGCAATGAAGGAGGTCCAAAATTTTAAAATGGTCTCTGCAGCCCTCTGCTGGTGGAAAGAGAAATTGGTGATTTCGAAATGACCACGCATGGTCGCTAGGGGGAGCACAAAACGTTTTTTTTTGGACATGTAATACCATGTAATTACCATAGTACGTGAACATGGTAATTGACTAGTATCATAGTATATCTCAAAGTGCCATGGCAATGCATTCTTATACAGTAATTTTTGTGAGGGGAGATGGATAAATAGTAATATAATGCATTACAGTTAATCAGGAAAACTTTACAGTTTATATGGTGCAATAAAATAAATAAATAAAAAAAGTAAAATTTGAATAGACATGATGGAGATCTGACACACGCACACACACTGGGTTTCCATGTTTAATGGGGACATTCCACAGACATAATGAATATACATAATTAAAATTAGATATATTTTTTATACTGTACAAACTGTATATTCTATCCCCTAACCCTACGCATCACAGAAAACTTTCTGCATTTTTAGATTTTCAATAAATATATAAATAAATAAATCACTTAACGGATTATAAATCATACTTTCTTCATGGGGACCAACATGTCCCCTTAAGGACAAGTATTTCAGATATTGCCATCTTTGTGGGGACATTTTGTACCCATAATACCTGAACCACACACACACACACGTATGTGTGGTTCACGGGGACTCTCCATAGGCGAAATGGTTTTTATACTGTACAAACTGTACATTCTATCCCCCTACACTACCCCTACCAACACAAGACGCGTCACTCGTATTATAATGAATGGGAAAAAGTGCAACGCGCAATATGGCGGAATAAGTCCCGCCTTCTAAATAAGAGCCAATCGCTGATTGGTAAAGTCATCGCGTCACTGCAGCGGCCGTTAGAAGCTCCGGTTTCTAGAAACAGTCAGACGCGCGCCTCCGAAATGAGGCACAAGAGACGCGCATTTAGGACTGCGCATGCGCATTAGGTTGATCCAGCCTGAAAAATACTGTTTTTTTGTCATGATTCGAGCGTTTAGAAACAAAATTTATGAGAAAGTTGTTGTCAGATTTCAATGGTGATTTCAAATATGAAATTTAATCGAAAGCTTGGCAAACAGCTTTAGAGAACTCGATCTTTCCCCATTCAAAGTAATAGGAGCTGCACTTGGATGCCCGAGAGCCGTTTCAAAGATGGCCGCCGAGTGAAATGACTTGTCTTAAAGGGACTTTGCCCCTACCCCATCACAGGAAACTGTCAGCATTTTTTGATTTAAAACAAACAAACAAACAAACAAACAAACAAACAAACAAAAAAAAAACCCACACAGTTTAGTATGTTTTTTAAGCCATTTGGTTTACGAGGACACAGGAAGTGTCCTCATTAGCCATGTTTACGTTGTAATACCCATGTTATTATGCACATTTGTGTCCTCATAAACCATGTATACAACACACACAAGGAGCAAAGGGAGAGTGTCATGAGTCTATCACACTCAGTTTAGTGAATGGGACTCCCCACAAAATGTGCATGAGATTCATTATCATGGAAACCACGAGACAACAAATGCATCTCATATTTTAGACAACCATGTAGATAAATGATTCTGCATAGTTTCTTATGTCTTGCATGCAATGTGTCAGGTTTAGTGTTTGTGGTTTTGAAGACAGTCAGCTACTGTTTTACCATAAGGTCTAAGAGGATTTCAGCTTAAGCTACTGTCTCCAACCAGTGACCACCTGCTTCTGCTTGGTACGAAGTAAATATTCAGTTATAATGCACAACACTTATCAGCTACTCAATGACACTGTGTTTTGACGCTGAGTCTGTGTCCTTGTCATGCTTATTTATAGAGACTTGGTAATCTTAATTGTTTATGAATAAACCCCTGACCCTTAATCTCTGGCATGTGCTACGGACATGAAAGATACTTCAAAATTGGTCGGTTAAGCAATTTTATATCCATATCTAGCCATTTCTAGGGACCAGAATATCAAATTCTTAGGGGTGAACGCTTTTATCTTACCACCACCTAACAACCACCAAGAACACCCTAGCAACCACATAACATTCTAAAAGGCAAACAGAACACATAGCATTGCCCTGGTAACAGACAAAATGTTACCTTTTTGGGTTGTTTGTTTTGTCTGGTTGTTTTGTCTAGTTTGCCTTTGTTTCATTTTCTTGTTTTATCTAATTTGTTTGTCTGGTTTTGTCTAGTTTGTTTCATCTAGTTTGTTCTGTTTGCATGTTTTGTCTATAGGTCTGGTTTTATCTCTGTTTTGAGTTTGTTTCAGCTAATTTGTTTAATCTAGTTTGTTTTGTTTGCTTGCTCATTTGTTTGCATAAAAAAAATAAAACAACCAGACAAACAGCTATATGCACACATTTATACACAGTCAGTGAAGTGCTTTTTTCATCTTAATGGTCCCCAGGTCTAATTCTCCAATCCTCTTTGTGAGAGTGACGTGTGCTCTCAACAGAACCACAGCTAAAGCCACAAAGAGAAAGACCGCGAGCGCAAAACACTGCTTTCTATCTCTTCACTGTCCTAGCCTGTAACTCCCTCAGGCTTGAACATTCTCTTACTATCTCTAGTTTATTTGTAAATCCCTCCTTCTATGTCCTCCTATTATACCAGCACTTGAACACACAGGGGCCAGAGGGATTCAGAGGTGGGAATATCTCCACGGCGACACCCTTGTCTCCATGTGAGCAGGTGCGTAAAGCTTGGATTCACAGTTCCTGGGAACTCGCTCGCCCTGGCTATGAGCTCAGTCAAAGCAAAACTGACCGCTCACCTCATCAAACACAAACAACTATGAGATCCTGGAGACATGAGAGTGATTTTTAAGTCTGGATTTACAGGGAGATAGATCACTTTAGGTTTAGCAGTATATACCTTTTTTTTATTTTTTTTATTTCCACCCTTGAATCTTGGATCCACGATTGTGCTGCTTTGAATAGGATTCAGAGACCATCATTTGAATTTTCACTTAGCCACGAGACTGGCTTGGACTGGTTGGATTTGTTTTGGAAATGAACAGTACACAGTGTTTATCCCTAAACAGGACAGAGATGGAGGGGATTCCAGAAGACTTTAAACAGGAGATGAACCATGAGATGGTGAACAACATTGAATGTTCTCCTAATGGCTTCCCAGCAGTCCCTCATGTGCGTGGACATGAATCTGCAGCCCAACGCTACACGGTGACACGCTTACAAGCAGGTTTTCCCGACAGGTAAGTTGAAGATCACAAAGTGACGGAAATGTTATTGGTGTGAATAAAGGCTATGGTTGATTTGGGTCTTGATAATTGAGACTTGAGCCTCACAATTTCTCCTGAGCTTGTTTCTTTTTTTAAATGCATGCAACTCTGAAGATGAATCCCCTCTTGTCATCCTATAATTAAATGTAAGGCTCGTTCTAATCTCTAATCTTTAAACCATCAAGACTAGGGGATAAAATAGGCTTGTATAATTGAATCTTAAAATCTGATGCAGGGTCAACAAACGTTGGCCTTCAAAAGAGCTATTCTGGGCACAGCAGATCAGGACTTCTTCAGCTGCAGTGGAGTGTGAAGTCCTGGCAAAGTCCAAATGGGTCAAAAACACTGAAATAGCTGCTGGTGCAGGAAGATATTCTGACCCACATGTCCACTGACCCACATATGGCGAGGTACATATGACCGCTTCACCTCTCTGTTGTGATGGGAGGAGACAAGGGTCAGGGATTTTAATGGCTGCTGCCTCTGACACACACGCTACTATTTTTAGAAAATGGAGCCATGCTTATTGTATTTACTGTGACTTTACTCGTCTAAATAAATGCTACAAACCCACATGTACTTCCCATCTCACCCTACTGGTCTAAAAGCTCCCTGGGGAATCAGAGAGTAGGGATAGCTATTCACATTAGCATTAGCTCTGACGATTTTGACTGGGGGTGTCAGACTTAAAGTAAAAGATTAAGGCTTTGACATTAAATGGAAAAAAAACAAATATAATTTGAGTTGTTGCATGGCATGCCAACAAACTTGGAGAACAAATTGCTGTTTTATGGTTGGCTACCCATGTTAATCACTGGAATGCAAACCAAAGCAAAACACACCAGCCTTGACCATGAGTCACATTTAAGTGCTCCATTCGGTCAGTTTTAAAATCATTATGAAACCAAAAGTGATAATTCTTATTTTTTAAATGGAAGAGCAGTAGGCCTATCAGAGCAATAAAAAAAGACAACGATCCAACTGATGGACAAAATCAAGTCTCGCCATACATTTTTTCCTGTTTGAGAAGCAGTTTCACTCATATCAAAACTGGGAAGAAAAGACCATCACGACTTCAATTTTATGCTGACCTTAACTTGGAGCTGAACTGCAATGTCTAAAAAAGGGAACATGGATAAAGGAAGTAATTAACATGGTTACAAGAACATTTAATGGACCGCTGAAGATCTGAAAATGCATGCATTTTGCTTTTGTGATTACAAAAGTATGAGTTAATACGCACATTAAAGGACTATACTGATTATATCAAAATTAGTTTGCGCTTTCGTGTGTGGAATGTGCTGGCCAGTCAATGGTGGGTATTTGGTAAATTTCCTTAAGCACTGTCATCCTTTAGCAATTGGCTTCTGGTAATTGGTTGTGGCTGACTTTTAAATCTAGCAGTGGTGCTAGACTATTATGGAAATGGGTCATAGGGTTTGCATTCAAGTCCTCTCATGAGACCGGAGAGGAATTTAAGTAAAAAAAAAAAAAAAAAAAAAAAAAATCAAGTTCATATGGACAAGGACTTACAAATCTATGATGAACAGGCTATATGCTATAAAAAGCTACATGTGACCCTGGAACACAAAACCAGTCATAAGTCGCACGGGTATATTTGTAGCAATAGCCAACAATACACTGTATGGGTCAAAATTATTGATTTTTCTTTTATGCCAAAAATCATTAGGACATTAAGTAAAGATCATGTTTCAGGAAGATATTTTGTAAATTTCCTACTGTAAATATATCAAATTTATTTTTGTAAGTAATATGTGTTGCTAAGGACTTCATTTGGACAACTTTCAAGGCGATTTTCTCAATTTTTAGATTTTTTTGCACCCTCCGATTCCAGATTTCTCGGCCAAATATTGTCCTATCTTAAACCATGCATTAATGGAAAGCTTATTTATTCAGCTATTCAATTTCAAAAATTGACCCTTATGACTGGTTTTGTGGTCCAGGGTCACATAAGAGTATTTAAAACCAATTTTTTTTTTTTTCTCCTCAAAAACAGATATGAATACAAATAACATTTCAAGAACTTCAAGGCACATGTGTTTTAAGGCATATCTTTAAAAGATTTCAACTTTTTAATATCTTGAGCATCCTTACTTGTCATTGATCAATATACTGTATATGCACGATGAATAGGCCCCATGAATACATTAATTTATACAGACTGATGTGGCGGTAATGAAAGAGTTAACCATGCCGTCACCACGTGGATGTGGAGCTGTGAGGATATGACGCGCTCTCAGTGTCTGCCTCGCTTTCCACATAAAGCCAGACTCATCACAAAACCCGAATTCAAACGAGACCAACTGAAGAATCAGAAAACCGGGAAAATAGTCTGCATTGAGGCATAAACCGGTTTTAGATAACATTTTCTCATACAGAGAGCGGTAAACTGGGTTTTCCATTCTGACGCGCATCAGCTCCAGAAACACGCGTGCTCATCTACAGAGAAGGTTTGAATTCATATTTAATCAAGTATCATGTTAAATGTGCTACTTTTAGAATGTGTCGCAGGACGAGCTCTGAACAAAGAAAATCTTCACCAGGTGCTTGTGTGCTTTTGATTTCGATATGGAGGCACCGGGTTTCCCTGGCTTACATTTAATGTAGTCAATGTAGGTCACCGGGCCAGTAGTGCGAGTGTGTATATTACTGCGTTCATTTACTGCGTTCTTTTTTACGCTTGTCTGTGTGCACGTGTCACCAACTCTTTGTTAATTTTTATAACGCGCGTGCAGATGGAATAATATTAGTAGGTCACGGCGCAGCACCAGGACTTGTATAGTCTGCGTTTTGGTTGTCAATCGAGTGTGTTTACATAATGAACACCAAATGTCTTGTTGTTCCACGCATCGCGACATGTGGTTTAATACAGACAGAATCTGCTGCGCTGCTTCCTGGTGACGACACCCTTCTGAATGTGCTTTTCACTCAAATAAAATGGATCAGAAATGCATTTCCTGGAGTAATTAGGTTACTAGCGCTTTCAAAGCAGCAAAAGAAAAGTGCTAAGATTTAAAATAAAATTCAAAAATTCAGAATGACAGTATGTAGAGGCCATAAATAGGACAATGGCGCGTGGCTGATTATGGATTAAAAACAACTGCTTATCAGCTGATACTTGGCCATTTAGATAATACCAGCCTCAGACAGTTAATAAAAACACCTACATTAAAATTGCTAAATATCAGCCATTTTAACAATGACATACTTATTGGCAGAGTCCAGCTTTACAGTCAAAAATTGGAAAATATTAGCAGATATTTTAAATATATTAAAATCAATAAAGTTAATAACTTCCCAAAATCAATCTGCCAATAACCTAGTCCGGAAGTATCCAAACCTGCTTCTGGAGGGCCACCGTCCTGAAGAGTTCAGCTCCAACCCACTTGGAGGTTTCAAATAATCTCAAACACATTGATTGATTAACTAGTTCAGGTGTGTTTATTTAGGATTGGAGCTGAAGTCAGGACGGTGGCCCTCCAGTGGCATGATTGGACACCATTGGCCTAGTCAATGGATAATAACGTCCCCCCTCAAATATTTTTAGTGAATTTTGAGTAAATTAATAAATAGTTAAGACTAGTTGTGTTAGTGTAGATACAATTTTCATTGGAAAATTGCTAGTTGGCAAGTAATACACATGAATCTTTTTTTTACAGTGGGCAATTTAGTATGCAGATATTGATTGTGATCGCTGTTGGCTATACTTTTAAATATAAAAATTGAGGTCTATAGCATTTAATCTCAAATAAAATAGTAAAATAAGGGAAACAACTACAGTCCCATGAAGCATGACATAATTGAATTAAAATAATGGATACATATAAAACTACTGTTGTTGATTTTGTATAAATAATCAACATTGTACAGTCACTTCAAAATATGCAAATATATTCAAATATTTAAGTAGTTCGAGAGCATAGGGAAATTGACTATTACATCATTCGCAGTGCTTCATGGGATGGGGCGGGTATTAAAGAGTTATTTTGGTGTGATTTGCATGTTTCAGTTCTCTGATTGGTGGAGATTTCTTTGAAGAATCATGGGTAATGTAGTTTTTCTCCAGAAATTATGCTGTTAAACTTGATTCCTTAAAGGATAAGTTGAATTAATGCAAACAAAAGCATATACCATCGATTAACAACCTTGTAGCTTACAGTAGGTCTGTCTTGGCTTATAAGTTGTTTAAAATCAATTCCCCTCTGGGGAAAATGAATGGGATTTTTACTTACGGAACCAGACTGTTTGCAAGCGGTCAGGTGGAAGTGCATAAATTATAGTGTAAATTCTATATGCTTTATACACAGAATTCCAATGTAAATAGTGATTGGACTTTAGAATCAAAAGAAAAGTAACCAGTTGGCACTGAAGAGCACTGTGTGTTATTTACAGGTCGTGTTTGTGTATTTCCCTTTCCAGTATGGCAGACTATCTGATAAGTGGAGGAACGGGCTATATCCCTGATGACGGACTGTCTGCCCAGCAGCTCTTCTCTGTTGGAGATGGTCTCACTTACAAGTAAGTACTTTTCATTGGGTTCCTCTCCCTGCAGTGATACTCTGTGTGTATGTAATGGGCATCCACATTACAGATCAGAACAGCAGTCTGTCCGAGACGGACTCACGGCGGAAGAGCTTTGCTCTATGGGGGACGGTATGACTTACAAGTGAGTAACACGGCCCTTTATTTAAGACATCATCTTCTAGTGAACTCAATAAGGGATGCAAACATTCCAGCTCTATCTAGTCAGGATGGTCTATTTAGGGTCTTTGCTGTTGGGAGATGATCAAAAGATTTTGCTTTCAATCACTGGTGGGGGAACATGGTTTCAACCCTAATCTGTGCCATATATATTATATAAATTAGCCTGGTTAAGCCAGGTTATATTTATGTATATATAATTTGCATGATTGATATTAAAGTTGATTTGGTTTAGTTCTAAAGGGATAGTTCACTCAAAAATGAATTGTCACCATTTGCTCTCCCTCGTGCCTTTTTAAACCTTACTTACTTTTTTTAAAATGTGGAACACTAGACATTTTGAAGGATGTTGGGGGTTTAAACAAGACTGGACCCTGTTGACTTTCATTTTCAAATGTCATTCAGGTTTGGAACAACATGAGGGAGAGTAAATGGTGTCATGTTTGACTTTATGTATATGAATGCCTTCACTCTTTGTACCCATAATGCACTGTAATGGAGTCAAACTTGTGACCTGAGGAGTGATATTAGGACACAGCGAGTTCATGAACAGTGTTGCCTTTAAGATTTAGATTACAAGGTGAAATGTTCAGCTTTATAACCGTCTTATCTGTAATGAAAAGCGTGTAGGGATGCATCGTGGGCCACATGACTGTCCTCACGCTGGCGTCATGTGAGGGGGGAGCACATACACTCAGGCAGGGATAGAGAAAACACATTTATGCCTGAACCCCCCACCCCCCACCCCCCCATAGTTCTGACACATGCATGTATGTGTTGAATCGATTTGTGTGACGCATGCATGAGTGTGTTTGCAGTTTTTTCTTTGTAGGGCATGTGACACATGAGGCTCAGACCTCTGCTGTATTGATGCGAAATGTCTCATCTATATGTTACTTTGCAGGTTTGTTGTACTTTTTTGAATGATTCCTTCATTTATAATTTTAACTGACTCAGAGGGCTTTTCAGTGTTTTTTTTTTTTTGCCACATTAAAATGCACTATCTGGATCATCTCTTGTTTACTTTTATGAAGCTAGCTGTTCATTCAATATTTATCAATTAAATGCACTAATTCAAACTACATTAAAATGTTTCAACAGGCAGCACTCAACCAGATGTATATATTATCTAATCTGATTTAAAAACCTATTATTTCACACCTTTTGGGGTTTTGTAATTTTGTTACGGGGTAGTTCAAATAAACATGAAAATTCTGTCATCATTTACTCACCCTTTTTGAAAATATTTTTTAATAATTTTGGAAAACAGTTTTGGTTACCATTGACTTCCATTATATGGGGAACCAAAAACCAAAATATATTGTTTTAAATAATTTATACTAGGAAAGGACTAGTTCAGTTTTCTTTTAGTCTGTTTGAAAAATGACTTGCTGTACATTTGCTTAATTTGTTGAATTCATCTCTTAAATATAATTAACTGAAAAGTAATTGATCCTAATGTTGGATTTTAACTTAAAGGATTAGTTCACTTTCAAATGAAAATTAGCCCAAGCTTTACTCACCTTCAAGCCATCCTAGGTATATATGACTTTCTTCTTTCTGATGAACACAGTCGGAGTTATATTAACAAATATCCTGACGCATCCGAGCTTTATAATGGCAGTGAGAGATACCAACGAGTATAAGCTGAAGAAAGTGCCTCCATCCACATCCATCCATCATAAACGTACTCCACACGGCTCCGGGGGGGTTAATAAAGTCCTTCTGAAGCGAAGCGATGCGTTGGTGTAAAAAAATATCCATATTTAACAAGTTATGAAGTAAAATATCTAGCTTTTGCCAGACCGCCTTCCGTATTAAACTTAAGAAGAAAGTGTAAACTGGCATCCATCAGTTAAGCTTTTTCCATAAGTTGAATAGGGAAGGCGTAGGACTTAGCGTAAGCTTTTTGGACTGCAAGAGTTTTACACTTTCTTCGTAAGTTGAATACGGAAGGTGGTCTGGCAGAAGCTAGATATTTTACTTCATAACTTGTTATATATGGATTTTTTTTTTACACAAATGCATTGCTTCACTTCAGAAGGCCTTTTTATTAACCCCTCGGAGCCGTGTGGAGTATGTTTATGATGGACGGATGTGGATGGAAGCACTTTTTTCAGCTCATACTCATTGGTATCTCTCACTGCCATTATGAAGCTCGGATGCGTCAGGATATTTATTAATATATCTCAGATTGTGTTCATCAGGAAGAAGAAAGTCATATACATCTAGGATGGCTTGTGGGTGAGTAAAGCTTGGGCTAATTTTCATTTGAAAGTGAACTAATCCTTTAACAAGGATGGAGCCATTATTGCCTATTAATGTATTATGATATTTAAAATATTATTTATGGATCAACACCTCTTGCAAGCTAAAAGCCACCCACTGGCTAACATGTCTGCCTCCTATTCCTCATTGAATGCTCAAGAGTATAATCAATTGAAATAAAACTGCAGAACCTAAAATGGCTTTTTTAGTTGGTGAAATAAAATGTATGTTGAGTGTGACCTGTAGCATAGTTTCTTTCTAAGCAATGAAGGAAAGTAGAGTGAGGCAGAATGGCTTCACTAATGTTGTTTATTGAAAAGAAATAGGAGTTATGCAGTGGATTGCTCAGTCAGATGTCATTTCTCTACAAAGCATGGATGATCAGCAGATACTGCACTCACAGAGACGCCACAACTGGATAATAGAACCATTTCATTCAGACTGATTGCTAAAATCAAATAGCTGAACAATTAGGAGACAGTATAGAAATCGATCAACGTAGGGTTTAGTGGATCACCATGTTACCTGGATTTGTTCAGAGTTGGTTGGTATAAGCAGTAGTCAGCATGTCTGTGGTGATATTTGGCACCGTGTACTTCTGCATATTTGGAGGTAGTCTGGGTTTCAGTCTGTACCGTCTTTGTGTCTAGTGAAGTTTATAGTCTGAGTCATCTAAAACTGAGACTTGTTGTTCCACCAGAGAGACTGTAGAGCTGTTGTATTATTCAGCAAAGTCAGTGAGTTTATGAATTGATTATCGTAGATGCTAATGTAAAGACATTTAAGTAATTTGTCTGTAAACACTGAAAGTGACAAAGCAACACAACCAAATTAATTTGTCTGTAAACACTGAAAGTGATAAAGCAGTGCAACTGAATTACAAACAGTCTTCTGGTTAGTATGAAGTTATGCTGCACAGGATTCTGGACCAATCAGATTTCATTGTGGGTGTGGCCATGGCAGTCACTGGGTGGGGCTACTCAGCACTACCCAACAAATAGAAAACAAACCAAAAAATGTGAATAAGAGATTTTATCGCTTGACGCTACTTCTTATCCATGCCTAATGGTGTAACAAATATTGTTTCCCTGCAGTATTCCTGGAAGTCGAGACAATTGTCGGATTTGTAAGCCTAAAGATCCCAATTTTAGCAAATTTAATCAGGACAGCTGTCTGTTTTGCCCTTTACAGCTACATTTATTCTAACTGTTTCTGATGTTCACACCCTTTGTGTTGTTGATGTTTAGGAGTGTGTGGCCAGCACATGTGGATGCAAAGGAACCCCACCCTGTCGCAGCCGACACATACTCTTTTTTTAGCCCACCACAAGCGACAGGGAAAATATGTTTATGTCCTTAAAGTTGCCTCTGTCTCTTCCTCTTCATTTTATGTACACATGAAATATTCAGAATCCTTCTTTTCTCTATATCCATTGGATTTTGGCACTCATCTGCCAGACAGTTATCTTTTATCTGTATAAGGAGCTCTTTTTCTCTGGGCCGGTGAAGGTTTTGTTCATGTAGGGCATGTCAGAATGTGCCTGGGCCTCAGACATTCTTCAAGCTCACCTCAAAAACCACACTTGATTTGGAGCTCCTCTAATGATTTAAGGTGTCATGAATCAAGCAGTCAGCATCAGGTTTTCATTATGCTGGAATGTTTATTTAAAAACACGTCCTCCTCTCCCTATGAAAATGCGTTTCTCTTCCATGAGAATGCATATAATTTGATTCTTTTTCACTGATTGTTTTCTCTTTCTCTTTCTCATTTACAGTGACTTCCTGATCTTGCCCGGCTTCATTGACTTCACCTCAGATGAAGTGGTGAGTCGTCTGGCCTGTGTCCTCCACACTTTCATTCACTCATTCAGTTTGTTTTCATAATGACGTGTCCGTTTATACTACCCGTCTGTGTTTTCTCTGCACTCACTACTTTTAGCTAAATGGCTGTCTCTTTTTGTCTCATTGCTTTACTGTAACCTAGCTTGAAAAGTGGCTAGTTTTAAATGTTTAAAATTGGGTATGGCCCTTACAAAAGTAACAGTAAAACTATAAAAATCCTAAAACAATGTCATGTTAAATTTGTGTATTTTAAAATTGTGGTACATATTTTTAACATTTCAGTGATCAAAAATGTAATATTTAGTCCCACATTTTGCATGCGACCACAAGGATTTTCCCTAACTGTGTATCACTTCACTTATTGTGATTATTTGACTTTTGTAACACTTGATTCAGCACTTTTAAATTTGCATCAAATTACTCGTAAACCAGCTGCTTTTTCTTCCTTTAATTTGAATGGATGTATTTTGAATTGTTCTGTTTTTTTTCTATGTAATAATACACCTGCATAGTTAAAATTTAATGAACTTTGAACATTCTGCTGTATTATCTTTTGTTATTGTTTTTCTTTTTATTGCCTTTGGCACAAATTAGGGCTCTTTCTTGACTATAATAATAAAATAAATGAGGTTAAAGCTCAAAACACAAAACAACTGCCCCTATGACCAAGACTGAAACTGAAACTCCTATTTGGGTTTGTGTAGGCTGATGTAATAACAGCTTTAATGTCATTTGTGTCTGACTTTTCTTTGAGACCTCACAAACTGGCTTTCACTAAACCACAGATTTGGGAAATTTCCCACTATGGTGTCTGCATGAGGCCACTCTCCCCCACCGGTGTGAATTTGAAAGCATATTTTGGGAACTTTGGCTGTTGATAGCGGCACAGAGTATGTGAAGGGAATGTTTGTGAGCTTATCAGTGTTAGAGGAACATTTCTCAGCGTTGGTGTATAAATGAAGGTCACGGCCTTCATTGTCACCCTATTTTACCACCCTCTACCCACCCACTTTTCATTATTTTGGTTTGCATGTACTTTTACACATACGTGCCGAGTTATATGTGGTGGTCTTTGAAGTATATACTACAAAAAAAAAAAAAACAGTCCAAAACTTTTAAACAGTGTTATTTTTTTTATATATAATTATTGAACAACAACAACAACAACAACAAAAAAGCTAGCACCAGGAGTAATTTTCCTATTGATATGATATTGATGGGTACAAATTATTGATGCCTTTCTGCCTCTAGTGGCTAAACACAAAACTGCACAGTCAAAATACAGTCACCTTTCTTATTCACAGAAATAATGTTTTACATTTCTATGATGTTTTATGAAGGACCTGACCTCGGCATTGACCAAGAAGATCACACTGAAGACCCCACTCATCTCCTCTCCTATGGATACTGTTACTGAATCCTCAATGGCCATCGCCATGGCAGTAAGTTCCTCTTAGATCCTTTTCTGATAAGGCTGACATCTATCAATCCTTAATTTGAATGTTTATGACTTGTTGCTTAGCTCATGGGAGGAATTGGCATCATTCACCATAACTGCACCCCAGAGTTTCAGGCCAACGAGGTGCGCAAAGTGAAGGTAAGACTGCGCCACCCTTCATAAATGTTTAATGTAAGGTTGGTGTCTTCTGTGTGTGTGTTTGTACCTGTTAATATTTGATGTCGAGGTCTTTGCGTATGTGCCTGCAGAGGTTTGAGCAAGGTTTCATCACTGATCCAGTGGTCCTGAGTCCTCGTCACACTGTAGGGGATGTACTTGAAGCAAAAGTTCGACACGGATTTTCTGGAATCCCCATAACTGAGACGGGCAAGATGGGCAGCAAACTGGTCGGCATCGTCACATCACGAGACATCGATTTCCTGTCTGAGAAAGATAATAACAAACCCCTAGAGGAGGTAAGACTGCCTTTGTGATCATGTGTGCATCTACACTAGTGTTCAAAAGGTTGAGGTCAGTAAATATTTTCAATGTTATGCTCACCGAGGCTACACTTATTTGATAAAAATACAGTAAAAACAGTAATATTATGAAATATTATTACAATTTAAAATAAGAGTTTTCTATTTTAATACATTTTAAAATGTAATTTATTCCTGTGATGGCAAAGCTAAATTTTCAGTATCATTACTCCAGTCTTCAGCTTCACATGATCCTTTTCTAATATGCTTAAGAAACATTTCTTATACATTTTCAATATTGAAAACAGTTGTGATACTATTTTATTTTTATAATATAATATTTTTGTGGAAACTGAAAAAACCTTATTGACCCTAAACTTTTAAACCGCAATGAATATATTGCAGCACACTATATAATATATTATATGTAAAACTTTACAATAAGGTCCTAGTAGTTAACATTGGTTAATGGAATGAGCAATACATTTTTACAGTATTTTAATCTTTGTTAATGTTACTTAATAATAATAATAATAATAATAATAATAATATATTCATTGTCAGCTTAGGTCCATTAAATAATATTAACAGATACAACTTGATTTTAATAATGTATTATTAAATGTTAAAATTAACTAACTGAGATTAATAAAGGCTTTATAAGTATTTTTTTTTCTTTTTTACTTTTAGTTCATGTTAACCTTATTGTAAAGTGTTACCATATACTATAATATCAATGCTTAGCATGCTGTTCCTTTATGGCTGTGCATTTGTAATTGTTTTCCAGGCCATGACTAAAAGAGAGGATCTTGTTGTTGCTCCTGCTGGTGTCACACTGAAAGAGGCCAATGATATCCTGCAACGCAGCAAAAAAGGTGAGAACACCCAAACACAGACTATAGTCATCAGGTGTAATTGTACTGCATTTAACTGAATTATAAAACTATTTCAATTTGCACTTTTAGCCCTTTCCTTCCACCCACAGGAAACAGTATAAAATATAGTTTTTCAACCATTTTAAAAGGTCTTAATAGTTTATATTTGTATACTTGTACAGGTAAGCTGCCCATTGTGAATGACAAGGATGAACTGGTGGCCATAATAGCCCGCACAGACCTGAAGAAGAACAGGGACTATCCTCTGGCCTCCAAAGATTCTCGCAAACAGCTGTTGTGTGGTGCCGCTATCGGCACCCGTGAAGATGACAAATACCGCCTGGATTTGCTCACGCAGTCTGGGGTAGATGTAGTAGTTCTGGTAGGTTCTGGTGTTATAAAGGAAATGTCAGTCTTTCAGCCACTATATTTAAAAAGTGACGCTATTTTGGTCTCTATTAAATATAAAGTGTGAGGTATCTGTGCCACTAGCGTCACCGATAGACTGTTTTTATTTGTTTTTCAGGATTCGTCACAAGGCAACTCTGTATACCAGATTAATATGATCCATTACATCAAGCAAAAGTACCCAGAGCTGCAGGTTGTGGGTGGAAATGGTGAATATCAGATATTATTACTACAATGAGCACTTACTTCACAGTTGCTCTCTCTGACGTCAGTCTTTCTCTCTCGCTCTCTGCAGTGGTTACAGCTGCTCAGGCCAAGAACCTGATAGACGCTGGTGTGGATGCGTTGAGAGTGGGAATGGGCTGTGGTTCAATCTGCATCACACAGGAAGGTTGGGAATCAATCTCTCACACATACATTCAACAAATTACCCATCCCTAGGGGTGTATGGGCATAATTTTTTAAAATATCAGCTTTAAATGTGAATTTACAGTTGATTTCAGCATGAGGATGTAAAAATGCCTCATGTGCGTCCATTTCTGTTCTGCTTAGTCATGGCATGTGGACGACCTCAGGGCACCTCCGTGTATAAGGTGGCAGAATACGCTCGAAGGTTTGGGGTGCCAGTCATTGCAGATGGGGGAATTCAGACGGTCGGCCATGTGGTGAAGGCCTTGTCCCTGGGGGCATCGACAGGTAATTGTTGCTGAAGGTCATTTTTAACAGTTAAAGTTGAAAATGAAATAATATTCATGCGTCTGTTTACATGGAACAAATGTATTCTGTCTGCAGTTATGATGGGATCTCTGCTGGCCGCCACCACAGAAGCTCCAGGCGAGTATTTCTTTTCTGATGGGGTGCGACTGAAGAAATACAGAGGAATGGGCTCACTAGATGCCATGGAGAAGAACACCAGCAGCCAGAAACGATACTTCAGGTGTGTGGTAGTGCGTGTTTGTGTAGCACACTGTTCACTCGACATAAATTATTCAGTAATAGGAAGCCTGGAATGAAATCTTAATACTGCACCACATACAGCCTGCTGTTCTTAACAAAAAATATTATGTGACTCAGTGTGCAGTATATAATGATATATTATCATCACATGACCTTGCTTTCTGTGTGCTGATTGGCTGTCTTGGCAGTGAGGGTGATAAGGTGAAGGTGGCTCAAGGAGTGTCGGGCTCAGTGCAGGACAAAGGCTCAATCCATAAATTTGTCCCATACCTCATCGCTGGAATCCAACACGGCTGCCAAGACATTGGCGCGAAAAGCCTCTCTGTGCTCCGGTAAGTATGTCTGTGTTTTATTTGTGCATTTAGTTCATTTTTAAGCACTATAAAAATTCCTACACTGTTACACATTTAGCTCCATGATGTATTCCGGAGAGTTGAAGTTCGAGAAGAGGACCATGTCTGCTCAGGTGGAGGGTGGCGTACATGGACTTCACTCGTAAGTCACAAGAGGGTGCCAGTGCTCAACACTACCTTCATATGTCAAAGCTAAGATCCACATCACTCTCTCAAACTGTTTTCTTTTGCATCCATAGTTATGAGAAACGTCTTTACTAATGGAATGGGCAGAACACAGATGGGAACAAACGCCTCAGACAAATCCTAGAACTTAGCCCACCCTGCCAGCACCCCTTCTCTGCTCTTCACCGTTCCTCAGGCACAACCACCACAGTGAGAGATGGAGAAGTATTAAATGAGTTTGAGAGCAGGACCTCAAACTAATTCAGTCCCCAAAAACATGGGAGCATCAGGGTTGCCAAAAAGCTGCCTGTGTGTTTTTGCATCTGTGTTTATGAGCAGAACAGCAAAAACAAGGTGGCATTTGGAGCAAATATTCTTCAAAGCCTTTTTTTTTTTTTTCTCCCTAACTGATGCAATCATGTTGCTGCATCAATGTCTATATCTCCATATCCACCTGCAAAATGATGACTGCCGTGAAACCAAGTGCTCCAGCTATACTTGAGGCAATCTTTTCTGTAGTAGATTTGTAACTACTGAAGATGCTTTATGATATATTTTTATTTTAGAAGGCAGAAAACAGATGTATGTAGAAAATGTGATAGTTAAATGTCAGTGAGACAGACTTCTCTATGTCCATCATACCGCTTCCTGTAACTGGGTACGATTCA
The DNA here is from genome assembly GCF_019924925.1 of Ctenopharyngodon idella. Lineage (NCBI taxonomy): Eukaryota > Metazoa > Chordata > Actinopteri > Cypriniformes > Xenocyprididae > Ctenopharyngodon > Ctenopharyngodon idella. Next base: position 6,264,389 of record NC_067223.1, on the reverse strand, counting down.
TATTGAAAATAATTATACCAAAACCGATATCTGTAGATAGACATAGTTGCTCTGAGAGTGTCTTGCTATTGTGTCCAGATTACATTTTTGCTGAACAGGTACAAAGAGTTTTAATTTGCATGCTGTGGTTTTTTCTATTTTTTTTTTTATTATTATTATTATTTACGTAACTGCCAAGTGCATTTTTTTTTTTTTTAACTGACAATTTAATCTTATATAAAAGCCAAATAAATGCTGTGAGTATCCTAGAAATGTTTGTCCATGTCATCCAAACGTCCCCTACAGCTTTGTGTGTTGGGTGAACCGGTGACATGCCTTAAATTGTGTAATAAATGAAGGACACATTTGTCTTAACCCAAAAAACAAAACGCCACTCGTGCTCGCCAAATCCTATGGCTTCATGAAACTATCACTGCCAAATGAAGCATGTCATCCATACGAATTTAAATGCGTTTTCAGTACTATTCGTTTTGATTTTTGCATTTTCCAGTAGAGGGTTTTGTTGTTTAGAAATCATGCTTTCTGTACCTTAGCATTGGATGTGTGGAAAATTATCCACGCAAAATTCTCAGTATAATGATGTACAAAGACACGGTTTACATCCTTTAGTCAACTGGATGTTGCTTGTATGTTGCTTTGCCCACACTCAAGAACTCAAGAGCCAAGTTTGTTTACCACAGTGTACTCAACTGAGATTGCTTATCCTGTTCAATATTGTTGAAAAAAAGAGAAAAAAAATAAATAAAAATAAACTTGTGCAGCTTTTTTGTTTGCTTTATGGATGTAAAATATTTCTGCATGAGACAAATGTCAATTTTCAATATATTTATTGAAAATCTCCAACAACCTCTAAATGACAAACATTAGATGTATCAGCAGTTTCTCACATAGTTCATGTTTTCAGAACATGCACGCTATAAAATATACAAAGTCATTTTTCTTCATTTAATATGTATTGAGTAACAGTGTTATGAGTATTTGAAAACATGAACCTGGCAGATAAATCATTAATTGTAGTTCATATCAAATATACACTTTGAGAAGGATAAAATGGCAGTCTATAGCGCAATTTGTGCTACAGAACGACTCAACTGAAGTTATCAGCAGAGTGCGCTGCAAGAGTACTTCCATCCTTCTCTGACTCTTAAAAGAGATATTTTTTTTCCCCTCCCAGTTGATAAAACTGTTTAGGCCCCAACATAATAATGCATTGTTGCAACAAACGACAGGGATATGAAAGTTATCTGTGCACCTAAAGACTAGAAGCACAAAGACCATTACTAAAGGTTTAAAATGATGCCGATTATAAAATTGTATTTGGCAGGTTATACAGCATTTAATTTGAAACCATTTTCTGATGCTAGAGTCCATAGTATTTGTTTTACATTATGATTATCAGTAGTTTGCACTCTCACAGTATTAATCATATAGACCAAAAATGGATTTTGTACAAATTCATACAAACATCACTATTAGCATTGAAGAGAAATTCTGAAACAATTTTTTTTTTTTTTTTTACAATTACAAATTTATCAATAATCAAAAAACTTTTGTACAAAATCTGCCTAAGCTTCTGGCAATCGGTGGCACTTCTTAAACCTTTACAAGGATATTGACTTCAGAATCCATCTCTTTGGAGAACTTACCTGACAAACCAACAAACACCCTTATAAAATGAAACATTTGGCACAGTTCTGGTCCACAAAACATTTTCCTGTATGTCTACATAGAGCAAATGTGTTTTGACACCTTGGCAAACAGACTCACCAAATCACCTGAGCAGCACATTACTTGTCCATCACTGAAACTCTTTTGGCTTCATCATATTACATCATTCGGCTGTGTTTGAAAGTAGAGGTCTCCCCCTAGAGGTCAATAGTCTCACTGCAGACACTAAGAGCATCAATCTGTCTGCACACACTGATAAATTCTTCTTGGACAGACTGGTCAAACTCTGACTGCTGGTCCAGGCTCTCCTCTGACTTTAAAGTTCTGTAGGGTCTCTGTAAGCTTCCCCCTTGGTGGCCAGAGCTGGCAGTGCGGTTGGAACCCTCACTGAGGGTAGAGGGTGGTGGATGGTGTCCTTCTGGACTAGAGCACAAAACGAGAGATGAGCTACCGAGAGACTGTCTGTAGAGGGAACAGGAACTGGAGCTGCCTCTCCAGCGCTCTGGAGATGAGCAGCAAGTGGAAGATGACAGTGAGGGAGATGGAGATGGAGGAAAACCCAATGATGGACCATCTGGTTGGGCTTGAGAAGGAATGGGAAATTGGGGTAGCACTTCCACACATGAAGATGTTCTGTATAAGCCGGGATCAGGAGTAAGGGTGTCTCTCAGGGTTTGGGCACCACTGGAGTTGGTCTCTCTACCATTGAGGGAGCGGTCACTAGAGGTGAAAGGTCGTAATGGGCTGAAGAGACTCATGGGAAATAAAGACTCACTAAACAGTGCCTCATCAATGCTTCGACGCAGATTTATGGGTGATGGAGGGCGCAGGTCTGCTGTGGAGTCGCTGGTACAGGATGAACCCACAGAAGGGGCACTAGTGGTGGGTTGAGTGTTGGGCAAATCCAGGTCAAGGTCACGATAGGCCAATGCCCGGTTGCTATGGTATAAAAGGTCAAGGCCATTCAAGCTGCCGAGACGGTCATCCACCAACGTGTACAAGGGTAGGCACTCTGTCTCTCCATGCCCAATTGGATCGCAGATGGCCAGCTTCTCCTGCTGGGATAGAGTCCACTGGTAGCTCCCAGGAATGATAGGTGACTTTGCCGCAAGAAGTTCTGTCCAGCAACTGCCTGGTTGGGGAAGATGATCAGAACAGTAGACTGGTTGAGCAACTACCAGAACCAGTGTGAGGCAAACCACTGCTTCACACACTCGGCAGCTAAATTGGAAAGTCCACCACGGCCAAGGCCGAAAGGACTCTGCACTTCCAGCGATGCCGAGTGCATGCAGCATGGCATAGAGTTGCAGCCCCGCACAAGTCAGAGAGAAGACAGCAGATAGTAGCACTGCAGCTGCTGCCCGGTCCCAATCTCGGCTCTCTGCAAATGGGCAGCGGTTGTAGCGTTCAGCTGGTGTCGGTGATGTGTTGTTCAGATGATAAATATGCTTGGAGTCAGCACGAACGTAGCAGTAGAACACAAAATATGCAGCTGATAGGAAAGCTGCCAGAGCCACAAAGGCACCTCTAGAGATCAAGGACAGAAACAGGTAGACCTGCTGGTCTACATGGAGTAATGCAACAGGACCAAAGGCAGCAGCAAAGTGCAGAAGCACCAAGCAGGCCAGAAAACAAGGTCTTTGAAAGGCGGAATAGGATAGCTGCATACGAGAGCGCATTGACAGGAGCAGGAATACTAGGCCAAAGGCAGCAGTCATGCAGGGGAATGGTGCCTCATAAAGTAACAGCGAGGCCTCTGGGGATGCCATGCGGTCCTGGTATCCGTACGCATCGTACACTAAGGCAAAGGCCCTAGTGCAGCCAGCGGCTACCAGGCAGAGACTGACCAGAGCAAAGTAGCCACAGCCTGATGGGTACTGTAGGGGCAGGCACAGAAGGTTCAGGGTGGAGGCCAAAGCGACTAGACAAAACACAGTGCCCAGGCCGTAAATGTGTGCTTCCCATGCTGAACCCCATGTTGCCAGGGCACTGTTCCAATCAGAATACAGTGCCACAAACATAGGTGGGGCTGGAAACAGGATTGGATTCTGAGAGAGGTTGGTGGAGACAGTGGTTGTGCTGTCATTTTTGCTGATATTGCTCAGGACAGTGGTGGGCAAAGTGTCACTTGAACTGCAGATTCCAGAACGTTCCGCATTGCAGTCGGGGAGCGCAGATTCTTGAGTAAGGTCTGTGAGCCAGTCTTCAGACATAGTGGTGGATATTTCTGAAATGAAGAGCAAATTGCATTATTAGTAACAGAAGATGTGAGGATGTGTAAAGGCATATTTTTTTGGTAAATATCACACATGTCCTTATTCCTTTAGTTGTTTTTTGTTTTGTGTCAAGAGTACAACTCTTATCTCAAGAGATTGAGGAAAGCTTGATTCCTCATGATATGACCCATTTAAATGTAAAAGCTGAATGTAAAGCTAAATCACATAAATACACTGTAAGAAAAAAATCTGTAGAAAAACTAAAAAGCTACTGGTAATTTCTTGTTTATGAACATTTCTTTTAACCCTGAAGCACAACACAATGCAATGCTTAATTCAAAATATGGATAAAACACCTGTGGAAAAATAAATACAGAAAATTCCTTCATACATTGGATCCAGTGTATACAAAATGAGTATTCCAGCACAGGCAACCAAGGCAGTCATTACTCTCACCAACATCTCTGACAACCTATGATTTGTTTTTCTGTGATAGACATCACCACTAGAGGTCATTTCTGAGGTGTCTGCCCAGCTGAGCATGTTTCACAGTGGAAAACCATGTTTTTGCCGTGGAGATTCCCAAATCTTGGAAACCCCACAGCTAATGTTTTAAACCTATTAAAGGTAACACTATTATAAATGACAGTTGGAGAACATATTTTTCTAAGTAGCAGGGATTGGTGGGTTCCCATGAAAGGTGGAGACACAACATCTGTTGTTTGTATATAAAAGTAATTGTTTGACTCGCAGATTGCTGTGGGAGGAGGCTGCTGTTTTAGATTTTGGATTATGTGGCTTGGCTCTGGTGCTGAGGAGTGTTACATACATTAGAGTTTCTTAACCTAACAGAGTTGGAACAGCATGTGAAGTTCCATGTGACAGCCATTTCCAAATCTGGGAATGCTTCCTAACACAAACCAAACATTTTCTTTGTAAGTGATGTATAAGTAATCCAAAAGCAAGTCCTCAGATAAACCAACATCACCGTACAGCATGCACACTTTATAGAAACCCACTCAGGTCTGTTTGTGGCATCTAATGTACCACCGTAAAATGTGATAAGACATTCAAAACATTTAAATCCCCCTGCACTAGAAGGACTGCCCTGCTGTGCATTTGCAGCTGATGTGCAAATCCATATGAGATGGATGATATTAGCTTCCACAGCCATATCAGTCCTGTGCATAAACAGAGCGTAGATGTACGTCTGCTCTTGATAGACTGACACAGCTAATTACACCCTTTTCAGAGCAGATGATTCATAACTCATCTTAGCTGCCATGATCAGGCTTTCTAATTGAGCCTGTGAGTTCACTTAAGCCCTGAGACAGAAAGCATGAAGCTTTATGGGCCATTATACAAAACGGGTACCTGTATAAATGTGAAAAATAACTTACTGAATAGCTGATGCCAACCTCTGTGTCAATGTACACATCTTTCTAAACAAACCAATAAAAATCCAATACATTTTTTTAACCATTTCAAAAGGGGTGCCATTATCGCCCAGTCCCATCCCTGTTTTTGCGCATATGAATAGATGAAAGTCATAAGTCAAAAGGCAGGCATATTTTTCTCATTGTTTCCAACCAACCAATACATCATGTCTAGATGTTGTTGAGTGCTGGTGAGACCCTGCCTCATATTGGGTTGATTCTGTAGACTTTTATATACTGGTAATGACAGACAATTTCCTGTTACACCCAGAACCAAATTAACTACTTTATGACCTTCCTCCTTTTAAAAAAGCAAAGGCCTACGCAACGACATGGGTCATTCCCAAAGGTGGGTCTGGTATTTTTTTGCACTAGTTTTAGCACTCTTTTGCTGATGACCACCACTTTGGCTAAATATACACATTGTGCCCAGACAGTGGTTAGCATTGGCTTCCATTTTTATGTCAAAAACCTATCTAGTGTTTCTTCTGATGGCGGGAGTAGATAATCAAACCTAGCTGCCCTTGATTAATGGTAGTGTGTCTGTAACAGCCGCACACTGCTCATTATATGCTTCTCTTTAATCAACACCACCACAACACTAACCACCAAGCAGCACTCATTAGATTTATAGCTTGACATCAAGATGGCTGTTTATCCACTTACATTAAATATAGGTTACAGTCAAGTTGTTCGTTGGTAAAAAATAACCATTCCTAATGTGTCTTATTCAAGCAGCATAAACAAAACAATTTCTGTGCAAAAAAAGGCATTTTTGTGTAAATTGCTGAACTGAATGCGACATGTACATACAAAAAGGATTTATAATTTTCTGTAATGTAATGTAATTATATTTTCTGTCTGTAATTTTACAGTATATATAAAAAATAAGACTGAACAGAACATTGAGCAAAAATTAATGCTTGACTCAGCAGGGTGGAATCTGGTTTTCTAGATGCTATCAAATGTCAGTCTAACTCAAATGAGATCTGGATGGCATGGAAAACAGCTTTAGTAAGGGTCCAGCTGTCTTGATGAGAATAATTAGTGTTTGATTAACTATAGGGTGTGTGCGATGTGTCAACCTGACTCGTAGAGAAAGTGTGTGGTGGGCAGACACAGGAAGAGGGTGGCGAGAAGGCCGAGCACTGATAAGAGGGATTGTTGTGGCAGGAGCTTCAAACGTCCTCCCTCTTTATTTCCTTTCGCCCTTGTGTGCCCTCCACCCTTAGGGGTGTGGAAAATATTACTAGTGTATGGACGTGAGCCAGAGTTTCAGTCCAGGAATCAATCAAATCTCAATGATCCTGATCCATGCAATTTTGTCACACTGGATGACACTCAGTTTGTGCGCACAATCTATCACAACAAAATGCCTCAAGAGAACACAGGCATGTAAACATAGAAGGAATTAAGGGCAAATTTCACATGATCAGCCCATGGGGTTTTCGTAACAATGTTGTTATGGTCGTGCATTGTAATCGCACTGGACGAAAGTTTAGCAGGAGGGGACAGGAAGCAGACCAAAGGTAAATGACTCCACTGATCCACATGGGGTAAATGGGTATTCCACTCAAATGATAGGCAGGGTCTATTGTTGGCTATGCCAGCCTGGGCGAGTCTATAAATATGTCTATTTTTTGGGGTTAGGACTACATTTGTGGTTAGAAAAACGTCTGTTCAGACGTGTTGTCACTGAACTAAATAGCTTTCATTTCACTAAAAACTAGTTTGGCCAGTAGTTTATCAAAAAGCATGTTTTTGTGAACATATGGATTATAATGGCTGCTAATTTTGATTCAGTCACTCTGTGAAGAGCCATCTATCTTGCCAATTATAAACTGAAATTAATCTAGATGCATAATTGCTGATGAACAACGGTGTTATTTTAGTATTATTTATATACAATTATAGTAATTTTGTTTGTTTTAGTGATATGGTGTTTTATTAGTTTTTTATATTTCTATTTAGCTTTATTTTTATTTCAGTTTTAGTAATTTTAGTACTTCAAATTAAACCTTGTTTCAGTTAGTTGCCAAAGGCTACATTTCTAATTTTCATTTAATATTTCTTTGATTTCAGGTTTATTTCAATTTATTGCAATATTTTTTAACAACTATTTTTTTTATAGTTTTCGTTTAAGTGAACAATAACAAAAATTGGTAAAATGGCTAAAAGTTTATGCTAAACTAGTTTGAGACTCCATTTATACCTCGTTTTGGCCATATCACATTTCAGTCATGGAGAAGGCAATCCTAGAATGCATTGTGAATGAAGAAGTTTTTGATGTCGCTTTGTCTACTTAATCTCGGATTAAATTTTTTAATATTAAAAAAAAGTTAATATAATTAAAAATTTTACATTTTACTGAGCATTTATTTGTGCTAGTCATTTTTATGCTAATTAGGTTTATTCTAGTCTCAGCCTCAGACGTCACGCCCACAGACCGTTGGCTGAACGTCTGATGGCACACTTAACTGGAAACACTTCAGGATTTTCGAAGTCATCATCTGGTTGGTTGAAATCTACAGGATGTCCGTGAGACGTGTGTGTTGCTTTCATTAACGGTCCGCCTGGAAACAAATGCCGACGCCAAACCCCCTCATGGAAGAAGAACGCTGTCGTGTTTACAACGTTGACAATGAACGCTTACCAGGATCAACTAAACGCTGAATTTTTGAACGTATGTGAAGTTCGTAGCTCCATTGTTGCAGTAAACTTGCACAACATTATTGAATGAATAATTTATTAAATGCACGCGGGTCTGTTATTGCAGGGACATGGACATTTTCATGCCCCTAAACATGACGCGGAACAAAACGAACTGTGATTGGTTGTGTTACATGTCAGTCAAACGTCTTCATGGGCGGTCCTTGGCCAATAAAAGCTGCGATAGAGTCAAGACCTCCTGCTGTCAGTCTGAAGGTCTGGCTACGAGAGACCAGGTTGAACTGATTCCAGAAAGGTGCCCTGCTTTGTGTTTGACAGGCTGATCATTAGCTTGGCAACATGCTAACACCAATAACAACTATTAAAATCAGTTGCGAGTCGTATCGCCCATGTGGAGTGCTATTTGTGTGAAGCACTTTACTTTTTTGCTCTTCATTAGCATACATTGATGTGTCCTAGCTGATTGAATCACCCAAGACGGATATTAATACCTAGTGTACACAGGACCTGAGGGTCTTCCAGGTTGTCAGAACAGTAACAAGTATTTTAGGTTTAGGACTTCCTGATCCGATAAGGACAACACCCTCTGCTTAATTAGGAATACAGTGCTGTGCCATCACGTAATTCCAAGTACTCATTCAGATTTAATCTGTCCTGCCTCACTTTCAATTTCTGCCCTCTCTAATAATAGATGAGTGGACAGCAGGGTAGGATGATCCCATTCATATTGATGAGGCCTGGGTACACTGACTTAAAGAAGAGGGCAGTGAAGGAGACATGAAGGAGACAGGAAGACCATCTGATCCACCTCCTTCCCGCAGGACATTCAATTTTCAAGTGAGACGAATATGTGCTAGATTTTGAAACCTTTTGCATCTTTAATTTGACATACGGCAGCTGCAGTTTTGTGGGTCGGTTCTCTGCGTGCAGTTTACTTTATGAGACAGCCCATAAACACACATATATTCTCGCAACCTGGTTCTTGGATCGTCGTGGCATATTTTGTCCATCTATTAATGGAATTTAGGTTAGCTCATTGAATTCAGCGAGGAGAAAGTAGGTTAGGTGCTACCGAAAAGAAGCTGGGTCTAAGATATACCTCATGATCAACAGGGAAGGTGACGTAAAATGGCACACTTAACACCATATGTTGATAGATCTGCTATACTGAAACATGTTGGGTAGCTCAACTCTCTCAGGCAGTTTAGTGGTCGGCTTGTTTGTAGGACGCGCCAACTATGAGATAAAAGTGCTCTTCCTCCTCCCTCTGGAAGCAATTATAGGCAGGTAGCAGACGGTTGGTCGAAGTGCAATCGGCCATATCATACAAACATATATCATTCTCCAAAACACATGGAGGAGGAGGAAGAGGTTGGTTTTAATTTTTCATCGAAAGAACCAGAACTCTTGCCTCACTTGTTACTGTGTTTGGGAAATATGTAACATCTGATGTATGTATTTTAATGTTAAAATACTTATCCCAGTATAATATGGAGAAACAAGTAAGCCATTTCTAGGTTTTCCTTGGAAAAGGTATAAAACATAGAACTGTGTATTTGAGCATCCTGACCAGTCAGACAGAGGAACATGGGCTCAATTAATGACATTTGTTTTGGGGCAAGACTATCTGTTCAACCAATAGAAGGCTGGTATTACATTTTTAAAAGAGAAAATTACACAAAATTAAAATTTCTGTCATAAATGTATGTATCCTCATGTTATACCAAAGGAATATGACTTTTTCAAACCCCAAAATATACTGAATATGCAAAATATACTGATAGTTCTTTTCTATACAATGAATAGGGACTATATCCTTTTTGAAGCTTACAAAAAATTCAAAAAGGATTCAAAGGCACCATAAATGTATCGTCAAAGTGGTTCATACAACTTGTGCACTATATTCCAAGTCTTTTGAAGTCAAGTTTTGTGTGAGAAACAGACTAAAAGTTCAGTTATTCACAGAAAATCAAAGATTATTAGAGTTCATGATAGAAGTAGTGATGTCTGATTGGTGAATGAATGGTTCTTTCGAATCTTTCCAATAAATTTGTTGATTTAGTTCACCAAACCAGTACGAATGATTCAAGAACTGATCTGGTTCTGGAGACATACGGTGTGTTTACACTGGTGTGGAGTAAGCAGAGCAGAGCGGGAATTTTCAGTTAATTTCTAAGGCAGCCAGAAAGCACTGAAAAGTTCAGAAATGCTCAACTTTATGCTCATAAAACCATGTGGCGATTATTGCAAATAGTGAGCATTTAAAAATATTTTGAGTTTGAATGACACTGAGTTTTTCCGCAGCAGTGTAAAAACACTGTTAATGATCTGGTTGCAGTGTTTAACAGCTCGAGGGGAAGATTATCAGTGAAAACCAACTTACAAATTAGTGGAATTTGGTGCATGAGGCGTATTGACAGATACTTTCATGGTAGTTTTACCATAAAAGTCATAAAGGTTTGGAACGACATGAGGTTGAGTAAATGATGACCATTTTTAATTTTGTTTGAACTATTCTTTCACCAAATGAGGTTGAGCAGCTTGAATGTGGTACTCTTTGCTTAGGTTGAGGTTCTCTCCAATATATTTGTGCCTTTTGAAAACTGGTTCATGTCCCAAGATACAATCAGAGTATAATTATCACAGGTGTAGATTACATACAGGCATGTATTTCATCAGACCATTTTAATTACCTTTGTTCCTGAGAGTCGTTGCGCTAGATGATGTTGTCAGCTCATCGTGTCGTTCTTGCGTTGTCAGATTTGCACTCTTCCCCGTTTCCTTATCACCTTCCTCCAATGCAAAGCCTGCTGGGAAAACAGCACACAAGGCTGAGAATGTGGTGCTGAATTAAAGTTTTTACGACTGAAAGAGTGGAGAAACAAGAACATTTCCTAACCTAGTTATGTCAAGCAGATTTCTGTGGTATTCCAGGCTAGGCTTCAGTGGCACTGGAGTTGGCATTACATTGTTTAATTACAATGACTTGACTTTCATGTTTGAATGTACGCACCCCACTCCACTATGACACAGCTTCATTATGGATCAGAAACTGAAACCATATCTTTGCAACCAAGAATAAGAAGGATTATCAAACTAATCTGAAGCAAAACTTTTCTGAGAAAAAGCTACAAACATACTGGGTTGTGTGTGGATGTGTAGCACTTACACTTTACCAAAAAGAGACCTGACATATTGAGGCCAGAGTGTTTATTAGACGGTCATTGGTCAACGAACCCATAGATCCTACTGAAATAGCTTCTTCTATTAAGTGCCACACATAATGTTTCCATGTTTGTCACATTCTTCATTAACAGACTTAGAGATGGAATGTTTACATTCCAGAATGTGTAGCTATGTAGCTATTTGGGCACAAGTGTGCATATGGACTCTATGTATGGATGTGTAGTGTCAATGTGCCCAAATAAGTGTGTAGATTTGAGTTCACTTTATATTTAGTGTAGAAAGCTTTCATTGCATATGCAGACACACACATGACTTTTGGATGACCAGAAGACTGTTTGCATGTCTATAATAATCCCTTGTGTTAACTGCATAAAACCTGCATGATCCCTGGTTTTTTTTTTGTATATTGTCAGGATGCTCATTTCAGGTCTGATCACAGCAGATCTTCATTCTAGTGCTGATACTGCCTCCCATTAGCATGAATAATGAGCTCTGCACCAAACCAAGCGGGGAGCCTACAAAAGGAGTGTGTGTGTGTGATTGTGCAAAGCTCAACTTATCCTCTCTTGGTAGGGGTTCACTCAAGCTAAACCATCACCACTTGATTCCATCATTCTCTGTAAGATTGATCTGTCTATCTCTCTATCCATTTATCCACCCATTTATGTCTATCAGTCCATCTAAATCATTATTTATACATTATCCACCCATCCATCAATATCTAATACATCTATATTTATCTTCAACTTCCATTCATCTGTCCATCCGTCCATCCATTTGTATATCCATCTGTCCATATATCCATCTGCCCATATATCCATCCATACTGTATATCCATCCGAACATCTGTCCATCCATCCGTCCGTCCGAACATCTGTCTATCCATCCGTCTGTCCATCCATATATCCATCGGAACATCTGTCCGTCCATCCATCCATCTATCCATCAGAACATCTGTCTATCCATCTGTCTGTCCATCCATATATCCATCCGTCCATCCATCCATATATCCATCGGAACATCCGTCCATCCATCCATCTATCCATCCGTCCATCCATCCATATATCCATCAGAACATCCGTCCATCCGTACCATCCATCCATCCATCCATCCATCATCAACCTTGTACTCAATTACTCTCCTCTTCATGGGTGATTTAGAGATTCTGACTCTTACACCAGCTGTATTCAAATGAAGCGTCAAACGTCCCCCGTCACTCTCTGCCAGAACTACCTATAGACCACCAATCCTCATTAGATGATGACTAATGTTCTCTCAGAGCTAGTTATTCATCTAAGAAACCCTCTTTACCTTCATCTTCCTGTCTTGTTCTCCTTTTTTTTTTACCCCTCCTCCAACTCTTTCCCTGGTCTATATTAATAAAGATGGAATTAGATCAGAATTTGTAATTTCGACCCCTGCACAGTGTGACATACATCATTTAATCTCCCTCATGGGGCTGAATATGTATGTTTGAGTGACTGAGTGTGTGTTTGTCTGGGAGATTATGAACTCAATTCAGTATGTTCAAGAGAAAAAAGGCCAGTCTGAATTTCATTAAAAAAGGATCTTTAGGGGGGGAAAAAAATCACTAATTTTCCTTCTTTTTTTGGATATAGTAGAGTCACACACAATCTTCACACAGGCAGTAATGAGTCGGTTAGTCTAGACACTTTGAGAGAGCCTAATCATAGGATTAACCTTTTATGAAATGACAGTGAAGTAAATACTTTAAGTGCATTGTTTGAGATTGTTTGTTTTAATGACACAACCTGGCTCTGTCCTCAGTTTACCCAAAACACAGTCAACAATACACTTTAAAAAATACTGGGTTGAAAATGGACAAACCCAGCGATTGGGTTGTTTTAACCCAACGAATGGGTTGTTTTAACTGAGTGGTTGGGTTAATGTTTGCCCAAGCTGCTGGGTAGTTTTATTTAACTCAACTATTGTTTGAAAATCACTGTATTGCTTGCTTAAAATAAACCCAAAATATGTTGGAAATTAACATTTATTAATATGCACATTAATTTATTAATAAGTTTAATGAATAATAATTAAACAATAAACATTTATTAAAATGCTTATTAATAAATGTCACCTTTTGATTATTATTGTTGCCTCTAGGAATTATGTGTCTGATTTTTAATTTCCAACTTATTTTTGGTTCATTTTAAGCCAGCCATATAGTGATTTTTAAACAATAGTTGAGTTAAATAAAGCTGCCCAGCACGTTGGGCAAACATTTAACCTAACCACTGGGTTAAAACAACAACCCAACCGCTGGGTTTATCCATTTTCAACCCAACTTGGGTTGTTTTTAACCCAGCGTTTTTTAGAGTGTAGCTTTTCAGCAGTGTCGCCATGACAACAATCACATTGTAACCTGTCTGTGAGCCGTAACCTTGACAACTGTTTAGTTTATGATCTGATCTGATCTTGACATAACTAGCATATTAACAACCTCAGATTCAAGTGATGTAATCAAATGTTGATTCTTTTGACCGAACAAGAACGTCATATGCATCTGGACCAGACAGCAGTCACATGTTTACACTGCCATCTGAATGACTCATGACCTGAATGATCTGTATTGCTTTTATGTTTGAATATGAGTAACTAATAAGCATTTAAAAAATGATGAGACAACAATTTGTGTTTGTGTAGAGGAGGTGAGGTGACCACGCTTAAAACAAAACATGTCAATACTCAGCACAGCACTGACATCAACAGGGTTGTTTTTGCAGTCGGATGGAGAGAAGAAAAAAGAATAGAAAAACAGAAAGAGAGAAATAGGATAAGCAGAAGATGCCTCTAGCAGGCTTCTTATCTCTGTGGGAAGCAGTCAAAGCTCACGAAAGGAAATTTCCAGGTCAGTTTCACCTTAAACTTCATCATATTTCACCCCAAAGAAAAAAAAAATTAATTTGCAAATTATTTAAATTTGTATGATTATGATTAAGCCTTTTTTATGAGTATTCGCATGACAAAATAAATAAATAAATAAATCCAATCAAACTCTTATTGTAATTGGGTAAAAAAATAAAATAAAAACTATTTTCATTACTGTAATGCAATGATTTTCCAGACACAATTTTTATTTTAATTCATAGAAATATAATTCACTAAAATGTTTACTTAGAATTTTGCAAGTAATAAAATTAGCATTTTCCCCCCTGTATTAATAAAAATGAGATTTTTCACATTATGAGGGATAATATGGGCTTCCCCATCTTTTCTATGCAAAAAAGTTTTTTTTTTTTTTCTTTTGAATTTGGGTTGACATATTACCCAGACAGTGTTTGTTAGATTCAGCCTGGTTTCATCTTCTAGTCTATCACAATTTCAGCACGCCTTTCTTTACTGTTTTTGGTGCTCTCCTTTTTCCCTGACTCCCCTCCTCCTCTCAGGTCCAGTGTGGTAATTGACCTTGCTCTCAGCTCCAGCGTGTTTTTGAGGTGGGGGATAAGCAATTTGTGGCTGCCTGCACCTCCAGAAGACAAGGTGACCCAAACATTGGTCAATAATTAACTGTTTAACACACACACACAGAGGCACTGTAACACGCTCTTTAGAGTAAGAGCTAGGGATGCACCGAAATGAATGGTCCGAAACCGAAAATTCAGGATGTGCTACCAAAACCAAAAACATACAAATAATAAATTAATAATCAATTAATTAATCAAACTTATTTAATAATCAACCTTCAAACATCTAAAATGGAGTTGTAAAAACATTTAAATTGCACATTTTAATAACAGAATGGTTTCTACTCCAGTTTGTTGGTAAAATATAAACATTTGAATGACAAACTGTAATAACTAGTTTTCATGACAGATTTATTCAAACATACATTAAATAATGAAGACATCACAAACAGGTTAATTTAACACTGTATTGCCTACAAGCTGATTTATTGATGTCTTTCTCTGGATGAAACACTGATTGAGCGATTACATGGGACAGGATTCATTTCGGTAAGTTGTAATGAATCTTTCAACATAACATCTGGTGTTCACCTATGTTTATTTTGTGCTGTAACTAGTAGTAAAGAGCAGATGAGATGATCGGTTCATGTGCGCTACAGCAATCTGTCACGGTGTATTAAAGAGCACCAAAACGACATGTATTGTTTGAATTTCATAATAAAATCGACAGAATTTTAAATTTGAGACATTACTTCATTTTTAAAAGTAACAAAGCACAAAGCTTTCGTGATTATTGGATGGCAGGCATGCTACAAATTTTGTGAAGTTTTGTTCACATATCAACAGAAAACAGCACAGACTTAGACTTTAAAAAACATATTACCAATTCAAATCGAGAAATTAATATTGTCAATCCAGAGCTATTGTCCACGTAGCTGACATGTTTAACTGTTGTAGCTTATCCACATTGTGTGCACAAAATAGACACTGAACACAGTCAAAACAAGTGAGAAGTGCTAATTAAGCATCTGTTTCAGTCACTGATTTTGGCCCTCCAAAACCATTTTGGCCCAAAACCAAAAATAGACGTTTTGGACAAAAATTTATGTTAGCCAAAATTTCGCTGCATCCCTAGTAAGAGCAATGTTTCTGTCTGTTAGAGGCAGGGGGCATGTTTATGTATAAATCCTATCTTTTGCTCAATTTACTCATCCTTCGACCTCAAATATGGCTTATTATTTGAAATGGTAGCAACTTTACATGGCTACTCGCTCTAACATTAACCCAGGTAAATGTATGCTATTATTAAGCACATATACAAGTGTTTGTGCAGAGTGTGGAAGCTAAAGTATAGCATGCTTAATGCAAGACATGGAGGCGACGGTGTGATCAATTGCATTTTTTCTTATAACAGCGGAAACAACTTAAAATACTCCGTCATTTTTGGTCATACAGATAAGAATAATACATCATTCGAAACTGTAAACTGTCTTAGTTGTTACTCAACTAATGTCTTAAATGAACGACTAATAGTCGACTAGAAATATCTTTAGTCGGGGGCAGCTCTATTAAATAGTGTCACAATACAGGATTTGTATTCACAACACTGAAATTTTGCTGTAGAATCACATTTGTCTCATTTATGTCTGCCAAATGTTTTCTAATTGGCTTAATCTCCAGTGCATAATTCAATATGGACAATGCAAAATAAATAAGTATTAAAGAAAAGGCAAAATTTATTCCATCAGCGATAACCCTTGATACAAACAAAACTGCAGGCAGGAACCCAAGATTTGCGGCAAGCCAATAACTCTCAGAGAGAGGCCAGGTGGATGGTAGCAGATCTTAACTCCCCATATCTCTCTTTCTCTGCATTTCCTGTCTCCACCATCTGAAAAGATTCTACGAGTTCGGATGGAAAGGAAAAGAACAGAAAGACATGGAAAAACATGTCTCTGGGAGCCAGCAGAGGTTGAAAGAAAACATAAGACTAAAGGGCTAAATGAGACTTATGGCTGGAAAAGAAACAGAGATGCCCAGTAAACGTCAGGAGAGGCCTATTACTGGAAAAAAGATGGATAGAACGAATTGAGAAAAGGAGACTAAATGTTGAGAGAGGCATGCTCAGCATCCATGAACAGGCGGTGCGGAAAAACATCGTCCCTGAGGATTCACTGGCTCTGCTGACTCTGCCATCGGAATACTGATCACATACCGCCCAACTGGCTGCTTCTCCAGTGCAAATCCCATGCTCACTGTACACACAGACACACACACACACACACACACCTGTCTTACAGATCCTTTAGCTGTAGATATCAAACGGAGCCATGTCAATACTGGTTTGCATGCTCAAGCCACTTCACATACACCACAGCTAGGTGCCTGGCACACTATTTACAAGTATATCTGGAGAATTTTTGTGTGCGATCGCCTCAAAGGAGGTCTATATTGATTTGTCTGGCTGGCATCTTGATCTTAAAGGTCTAGATCTTCTTTTTAATGGCTAGAAGTATAGTTAATTCTGATCTTGGATCAAAACATCTTTGTAAAAATGTGTCTCTCCAGTGGGGTATACACTCGAAGCTTGACCTTAAATTATGCAAATGTTAGAAATGGAAATACTAGCATATTGCTTACTGCTTACAGAATACTGCCTAGAGTTTTTTTTTTATAGTATGTGAAATGGTACATAATGCATTATGCAACAAGATTACAACATATGTACATTTCAAACAGTAGTATGCTACAATACATTGTTGTCATTGGTGCCCACATTACATTAGGTCTTAGAAATAAATGTTTAAATAAATGCAATTGGATTGTTATTCCAGTTTTCTGTAAAAAAAGTTTCAACTTTAAGCAGTTGGACGCAGTATTCAGTAAACGTAGCAGGTAACCTAGATTCTTCATATATAACATTTGCATACTGTACACTATATATTGTATATACACAGATTTTAGTACAATTTAGATTTTTTAAAAATCTAAATTTTTTTTCATGACAGTTACACTCATTTTCTGTTAAATTCTCATTATTGTAATGTAGAATAAAAATCAAATTTTCATTAACAATTGTCTGAAAACAATTATTTAATTTTTATTTTGCATTATATAATGAGATTTATCTGCACAACATCTTAACAGCCTTACTTAATAGTCACAAAATTGGCTTAATTTCTTTCATGAAAAATTCAATTTGTCTTTTCATTTTTGGCTTACTGTATAGTAGTAAAAGCAGTATGCTATTCCAAACATAACCCATGTCTCGTCAGAAGCAAAGCTCTCAGACTCATTACATCTCAAGGGCCAGATTTACTAAACGGGGCAAATTAGCGCGAAAGCACAATTTCAAAAAATGCGCTGATGGGAGTGGCAAGTTTTGCGCGTGATCTACTGCTGACGCGCACCTTAAAGAACACAGACGCAGTCAAATCATTTACATAATGAACAACGCAATCTAACAAGAGCAGTGCAAATTAGCGTTGGGTCGCAAATAAGCAGAGCTGATGCTCATCAGGTGCGGGTCGACAACTTGTTACATGTAATCTGACAAACACGTACACATACAGTATATACTTTATATAGGCCAACATGGCTTGGCAAACGATATGTTCGGATAACATCTTCCTCTGGCATTCCAAAGAAATTAATACGAGTGGAAAATATTTCCTCTCTTCTACAATGTGCTCTCTGCGGTGTCTCCTGCTAGCAGCAACAATTGCAGCCAGGTCGCAAAATGGGTTAAGACATGCTTTTGTTGGGCGTTAAATAATGGCGCAAATACCAGAAAATTGACTAGCGCAAACATTAGTAAATCGCGTTACATGATTCAATTAAATACTTTCCTCCCAGAAATTTTGTGTCTGAAAGGGAAACTCCTAAAAATGCATATGTGATAAGGTCAGCCGCAAAAACAACTCAGTCCATGCCTTTTCAGTGCTAATTTTGCACTGCGTGTCTTTAGTAAATCCTGACAGTGTTTTTTTAACGGCAAAAGAGGGTTTGCGCTGGCGCAAGCTGTTAGTAAAACTGGCACCAGGTGAGCCCTGTTCTTACTATCAGATGAAAGTCATTCTTTTCACTAATTATTGACAAAGGTTTGCATGTTTCAGGGACTCAGGGGCCATCAATCAATTCATCAGCGTCATTGATTCCGCTGCTAACCCTTCACTGGTAATCAATGAAGGCCTGGCAACTCATTTACTATACATTTTCAGCTTAAATAGAAGTAAAACAATGAAACAAAAGAACAAATGTAATATACTCATGGCCTACTCAGGAGAGGTGTCATTATTTTTGACCATCTTAGATCATATTGCTTGGGCTGTAAGCGAACAGAAAAGGTGGGGTTGACTTACCTCCTGCTGGCAGGGTGGGAGTAGGATCTGAGCCAAAACTTTGCACTCTTCCTTCTTCTGTTGGGCGTGTGGTCTGGTCTACCCATGTAAATCCATCCAGAGCCTTGCTAGTGGGTTTAAAAGGCGTCCATTCTGGTTTCGAGGCTGTGTTTGTTGTCCCCAGTGTGTTTTGTTCAGTGCTGACAGTGGTCAGAGGTTCAGTAGATACTTCAGGCGTGGGACCTGCTGGTGTTATGAAATTTGTGGTTTGAAATGAAGCTGTCGTTAGTTCTGATGTTGTTGACAGAGTGTCTATGGGTACGGTTTGGTCACTGTAAGGGTTTGTGGTTTCCGTAATCATTCTCAATGTTGTAGTTTGAGTGGCGCTGGTACTTTGATCAGTGGATACAGTGTATGTTTGTGTTTCTGGGTTAGTTATCGGAGAAGATGTCATTTGTGGGGTTTTCGCTGTGCTTTGGCCATTATTGGGGGGCCAGTGGTCAAGATCATAGTTTTGATGGAGCTTAGAGGGAGATTCAGATCTATCTAATGGGGGTTTGTTCCTGAGTAAGTCATTTGTTGGCAGTTTTTCTAATTTTAAAGGCAGCAGGGTGCCTATTTGAACGGTGCTGCTTTGAAGTTCCTCAATTGTGGTTGCAGTCGGCTGGTATTTTGGGTTGGTTAAGTCCTCCGAAGACAGAGTATAATCTTGTATGGTTGCTTCTGGAAGTGTTGGGCTCACCTTTGTTGTGGCAGACCCTTTAGCCTCACCGAAAAAACGTCCCAAACCGAATGATGGTATTTTCAATTCCAGGTAGGGCAAGCCCCAACCTTTGGAGTCTGCCTTGGTTTGGGTTGTCGGTTTTGGCAAATTCCAGCCTAAAAACCCATTGACAAAACTGAAGAGAGAGAAGACCACAAGAGACCCACGCAGAAGCAGCATTCTGCCCCTCTAATGTCGTGCTGGACCACTGCTCACATGGTGTCTGACTTTCCGAGGAACGCCCACCAGATGCACTGGGCTTCTGCAGCAAATAACCTAAAGTAGAGACACAAAAAACATGGATATCCTCTCAGTTAACTTCAAGTAAGTTATATTATAGATGTTTTTCCATTGCACCTGTATGAGAACCAATTTAAGTTTAAGCCTTTGAGTTTAGTAATCTCATACCAATCTCACTTCTTCCTGCTGTCACAGAGGTGGCCTCAACTCTCCATTGACAGAGCAATTATAGACGCAGGGCTCTTTAAGAATACTAATAGGAGACTAGAGGTCTCTCTGTGGCTGTGTATATATGGGGGTGGTGTAGTAGGACGTATAGAGGCCCAGTTTCTTTGTGGAGCTGTGGGCTAATTTTGGAGTATAAAGCTGATGGCCTGTAGCCTCAGTGAGAGGACTTGAATTTGATGGAATTTCTCTCTGAGTGCGACTTGGACTTTTTTTCTTTCTTTGCCTCCCCCGCGTTCCTTTTTCTCGCTCTCTCTTGCACTCACTTTATCTCCCCCTTACGCAATTGATTTGTTCTTGAAACCGCAATAAACTCTACTCTCCCACTGGGAATAAAATCGGTTGTTTTTGGTCAGTAAATAGCGGGATAAGTATTTTGAAATTCTCTTTCATTTCCTTTCTTTCTGTAACCCCATTGTGTCTTATCCATCTCTCAATGCCATTTGTATCGCAGAAATAGCCTCCCTCAAAGTCTTTTTTAAAGACTGAACCCCTTCTCACAGCTTAATGAGGTTTGCTTACTAGATTAAACCAGCTAACTGGCTCTGGGCTAATGGGTTTAAAAGAGACTGATGGATTGCAGACATGTCTTTGAGAAAATGCAAAAATCTACCACAATCTAAAGATGCACATTGAACTTTGTGATCATTTATGGATTATTGGTTCTTGGTAACTGAACAATTAAGAGTCGATATGTATCTAAAACATTATATTTTGAAGATTTTAAAAGATTAAAAAAGCCTGTAAAGGGTGTTATATTTTGTTATACAAAACATTACTATTTAAAAGTTTGGGGTGGGTAAGACTTTTTAAATGTTTTTTTTTTTTTAAAGAAGTCTTGTGCTCACCAAAGCAGATAAAAAATACAGTAAAACAGCAACACAGCAATACAATAACACAGTAATATTATTACAATTAAAATAACTCATATTTTAATACATTTTAAATGTAATTTATTCCTGCGATGGCAAAACTGAAGTCTTCAATGTCACATGATCCTTCAGAAATCATTCTAATATGCTGATTTGGTGCTAACATTTCTTATTATCACGGTCAAACATAATTGTGCTGCCTAAAATTTTTGTGAAAACCGGATACTTCTTTTTTCTCAGGATTCTTCAATTTAAAGTTTACAAGAACAGCATTTATTTTTGCAATAATGTAAACATTTTTACCGTCACTTATGATCAGATTAATGCATCTTTGCCGAACATACGCATTCATTCTTTGGAAAAAAAAAAAAAAAGGAAACAGAAGATCAAGAAAAACACATTGCATTGTGGGATACAGTACCCAGTACAATATAGTCTTGTTGTACATGTACACAGCACATTTTACTGACACCATTTCTGACATATATGCTTCATGTTTTTTAACTAGCGTAACGCTCCACAGGGGGCGCTATTGAAGCCTGGATGATTCATAGTTATTACAGTGATTACTAGTCAGACTGTTTACTCATTACCACACACCACCTGCTTTTAGCGAAGAGAGTCTTCAGGGCCGCCGCTAGCGGGGCGAAAGGTGGTGACGATTTTCGGGGGCCCCACGATTTCAACCACTGCATTACTACAGACCAGATCAAAACATTTATTAGACGCTATAGCTTTCTCAGCCTTTGTCTTTCACACCTTCTGAAACATTTTATTTCAGAAGAACAGTTGTGCCTGTGCTAAATGCCTCAGTAAGTCAGACCCCACAGGAGCTTGTTAAACAGCATCACAAACGCTGCTGTGTGCATGTGTCAGAGTCTGTGCCAAACAGGAAACCTAAATGACTGTATAGCACTGCGCTTTACTATTAGGCCCCCCTCTCTTTTGTTCTTTCCCTGTCTCTATCCATTTCTCTCACTCTCCTTTCCCTCTTTCATTGTCATTTTGTTCCACCGTGCGTAGCAAAGAAAGGGCTCGCCAGAGCAGGATGTAATCACTCAAGCAGAAAAAAGGAAAAAGCGAGTGCTCAAGAGCTACTCCTGATTTAACATTACACATTTAGTCCTCGCCTGAAATCTTTCCCTTGTTGAGATTTCTTATATTTGGGAAGTGATCCTTCACCATACAGCGTCTGTAACCCACAATCCCCCTTTGTAAAAACCTAATTCTTACACTCACAGTCATCTTAAAACAGATTAGGCTACACTTATCCAAACTGTCACCATTTTCATTTTTACTCAGTGGTTCTCAACTAGTTTTGTTTTAAGATTTTGCAATGGATATCAAATAGTGGACAAACACAAGACTAAAAGAGTTTATCATCAGGTTTGCCAGGTGTTCCGGGGGGTAAAATTCACGTTTTTTTTTGCAAAAAATTGCATTGCAGGGGCTAAATATCATGTTATTTGGGGTCACTTCAATCCGCGGACATGAAAAACAACTCGCGGCAACAGTGTTAAAGTAGCCCATTTTCGTGGGTAAACTGCGGACTTGGCAACACTGTTTATCATTCAAAATTTTAGCAGTTTCAAACTCTTGGCAGCCTGTTCATGTTGGCATTTACTTAATTTCTTCTCCCAAGTTACAGATACATTTTTTTTTTTGAGTCACAATACAGTAGATTGCGACTGGATGCACAACTTTTGATATGGGAAGAATTTTTCTCCATATTTAATTTTTTTTTATCATATCTATATACAATTATATGATTAGTTGCATTTTATATTGTGCATTCAGCATTGTTTTCCCCAGCTTTCTGCAAATCCTGTCAGAACGGACCTGAATTCACCAGTTGAGAATTATTGATCTAAATAACGTTGTGCTTTCCAGGCATCACCATCTATCGTAAACTGAATTTTTGATCCACTTAATGAGAGACAAAATGGCGATTCCACTTAATCAGAAGAAAGAGGATCTGAATGAAACTTTTAGGGGACTGAGGGAAGGTTGTAAGATCAGATTCAAGTGTCCTTCTCTCAATATATACGTGTGTTTAAAGGAGGTCTAGGGCTGAGGACCTTCTTAAGTGGTGACAGATCAACTAGTCATGGTATCAATTATTTTAACAGGCCTCTAGACATGCATGACGGCTGTGGGAATCATTGGCTCACGCCTTCATGAAACCAAATGATTTATTCACCGAGCCTTTCTGGTTCTTATCTTATAGACAATGTGGGGGAGGGGATATTTATGACCTGCAGCCATGAAAAAAAACCACACAGATGCCCATAAAGGGGTTTTCCTTTAAACACAGTCTAAAGATTTTTAGAGACAACAAAAGCCATTAGCCTATAAACTTAACCTCAAATTAACCCAACCATGAACCAGAGCAGCCATGGTCTGGTGCATCATGATCTAAATGCATCCTAGTCCTAAACTACAAAGTCTAAGAATATTTAAGCATTGGTTTACCAGAGACTACAAAGTATTTTAGTAGTAAAATAGCTTAAACCTGGATTTAAGACTATACTTTTAGAAAACAAGGTTCAGTGGGGTTCCATATAGAACCGTAGGGTTCTTGACTTAATTTTAAAGTTCTCTTCATGCCAAAAAGATTGTATATAAGGAAAATATCTTAAATTATTGCATAATACTTTCAAGTTTAATAGATTATTTAAATTTTTCTAGTGATTAAGTATGTTATGTACAAGTTGCTTAATTCATAAAATTTAATTAAAATAAAAAAATGAATTAAAACTAAATCCATAAAACGATCCCACGATGGAAACCCCTAAAAGGTCCTAAGCACTAATTAGCATATTTAATGTTGATGTGGTCGAAAAAACATCTCAATGCCAATCACACCATCAACCACTACACAATTTGTAGTACAGTACAGTATTTTGTAGGTATGTTATTATTATTGATTCACATTTTTATAACATTATTTCAAGGTGCACAAATCGGTAGTTTTGGTCTATTTTGAATCACCCATCACATGTACAGTAGATAATGAATTGGCGACAATAACATCCCTAATAGCACATGTACATGTCAGAAATGTCTATTAGATGTGTGTGTTTACATCTGAAAGACGTAGTTTTTAGAGTGTTTGCTCAGTTGCAATACGTCTCTAGGACGTTTCCTGTCAGACGTTAAATAGATGTTTATGATTTAGAATGTATGTAAAAATGACATCTTAAAGATGTTTCTCAGATGTTTGTATACAGCAGATGCTTTCCAGATGAAGCGTTCTTTAACCGATATCCTGCAGACGTATGTGAGCTATCTGGGATCAAACCAAAGACAGCATCTAGTTTTACAGAACCCCTCAAAATCACCTCAATCGACCGGTTTGATGGAGTGTTGAATGTGTTGTTATTTTACAGTGTTTCTCTTCCCATTCCCTCACACTGCGAAACACTGGGCTCAATACTGTTGACTCTATGTACACAATCATTTTCCACATCAACGGCTCTGTGCGTCCATATGGTCGTCAGTCACTACAGTGTTCATTAACATAGTGTTATCAAGTTGCAGGCCTGAATGGATCAATCCATTTATGTTTAGCCTATATGTGCGTATTGATGAATTACATGTCCTGGTTATAGTTCTTTGCTCCCACCATCAACGCTGGGTGTTTCATTTTATCCCCTGCTCGCAATATCACTATACACACTCGAAATACTCACATGGTGAGATCTGTCTGTCAAGTCAATCAAAATTTTTAAGATGTTCTTATAGCTGCTTATCAATGTGGTCCGAACAACCTGTTGACATTTGTGATGGTTAACTCCTTGGCAATTTCACTGTAATTTCTGTAATGTTGCAAATGTTTTTCACTGCTTTCTGTCTTGGCACGCACATAATACTGCTCATCAGGAGTCAATTACACTTGGCTGCGAAAACATGATAAATGACCTGTCACGTTAATGTTTTTGTGGGCTTTTCTCTTAAAGCATCCAGATCACCTGATTATCTCAAAATGCACAGGCTGCTACGCCGGCTGCCTTCGCCATGGTTACCAGAGGAGCAGAATGCGTCTGAAACGCAGAGCTCTTCCCACACCGCACATATGTGAATGTGTGAAGAGGTCTGAGATGGTACACAACCATCCGTTTAGCATGATCAAGAGCATGAGCCGTGGTTATAGAGCAAATACAGATGTTTACGGACCTGACACACACGTTTCTGACTGATGTTATTGCATATATACAACTAAATCAGGATATACAGCCATCTGCAGTGAGGCTGTAGCTTTTATAATGAAACATTTGTTGAAAGATGTAGGACAGAAGGAGAAACTTACCTTTCTCCCTGAGGAGGAGAGGAAATAGAGAATCCAGAACAGCCACCAGCACTCCACTGCAGGAGAGAGAGATCTGTCTCTCTGTGCGTGTGGGAGAGAAATCGTTTTTGGTCACACACTCTCCCTCCCTCTTTCTCTCTCCTCCCCTCGCCCGCTGCATCAGTAGTCTAGTGTAGGATTCAGATGCACAATATCTGGTCACACCTCGCTGAGCAGATTGTTAGAGAGCAGAGAGCAAGCACCGTACAGAAGGCAACCGTCAAGGAATTAAGCATCCTACACAGATGAAAAACACACATGCTCAAAAACACACAGTGAATACATATGCGCACATGCACTATAGCATATACATATATGTACAGTACACACATATATACACACAAATATGTCATGTACCATGCACAATAATTATACAATATACAAGAATTAGAAATATTTTAATATTTAATAATAATTAATGAATTATAAGCTGAAATTTTAACCTAAAAATGTGTCAAAAAACCTAAAACACAATTAGATAAAACTCATAACAGTCATAAAACATTGCATCACACTTCAACCCACAAACATTTCCATGTCACACTTCTGAGTTGACTTTTGCCACACTTCGGCTTCTTGTCAATACAATGTCTTATCTCTG
The DNA here is from genome assembly GCF_019924925.1 of Ctenopharyngodon idella. Lineage (NCBI taxonomy): Eukaryota > Metazoa > Chordata > Actinopteri > Cypriniformes > Xenocyprididae > Ctenopharyngodon > Ctenopharyngodon idella. The sequence continues at coordinate 6,238,396 of NC_067223.1, read as the reverse complement.
ATCCCAGTCAAGGATAGCCAATAATAATCCATTCTCAATGTTCCTCCTGGGAGAGGGAGCATTCTGGGATATGACTGCCTCTCTGATCCCAAGAAATTCTCCAAATTTAGAAACAATCAGAATTGTCCCATCCCAAGGAAACATAATTTCCTGATGGAAAGCCCAACTTTGTCAAATTGGATGGAGCCAGTAAGTCTCAATGCCAGTTTGGCCTCTCACACACACATGCATTCAACTACTATTTTTCCCATTTAACTTTTGCTCCAGATCAGTACATCTCATGAGAGCAGGCACCAAAGGTAATGTTTTTGAGGACAGGATGTTTAATAAGGTTAACTGCACTGTAATGTTTAGGCTTTTCTGAAATTCACAGAGGTTTGGAGAACATTTAGGTTATCTAGCTGTTTTGTTGATCGTCAAATTGATGGACTGTAGGGTTAAGTATATATATGAGGTTGGCTATACAGTTAAAGGATTAGTTCACTTCTGAATTAAAATTTTTTGGACCTTCAACCCCAACGGGCAGTGCAGCTTCAAAGGGCTGTACACGACGCAGCTGAGGAATAAGGGTTTTATCTAGCGAAATGATCTGTCATTTTCTAAAAAAAAATAAAAATGTATATACTTTTAACCACAAATCCTTGTACTAGCTCTGTGATCTGCCATGCATGACGGATCCAGTGTCTACAAAGTGAATGTGCAAAGATTAAGCCAAATGCCCTTTACAAAAAAAAAGGAATGTACAATGTACAACGAAATCTGACAATTTTGAAATTGGAGGAGAAAATTAGATGGAGTTTTTCACCCTACTGTGGTACTTCCGCATACGTCACGCATGACCTTTATAACGTAATGCGTGGTGGATTGCAGAGCAGTGCAAGATGAGCATTTGTGGTTAAAAAGTATATACATTTTTATTTTTTTTTAAAAAATGGTAGATCGTTTTGCTAGATAAGACCATTATTCCTCGTCTGGGATCGTGTAGAGCGCTTTGAAGCTGCACTGAAACTGCAATTTGGACCTTCCACCCAGTGAACCCCACTGAAGTCCCCTATATGGAGAAAAATCCTGGAATGTTTTCCTCAAAAACCTTAATTTCTTTTTGACTGAAGAAAGAAAGACATGAACATCTTGGATGGAATGGGGGTGAGTAAATTATCAGGAAATTTTCATTCAGAAGTGAACTAATCCTTAAAGGTACATTTCTGACATTGTTTACTCATGCTCATGTTGCTCCAAACCTGTATTACTTTATATCTTCTGTGGAAGACAAAAGAATGTCTCACTATTTTTTGTCCAAACAATGAAAGTCAGTGGGGTCCAGACAGTGTTGTTTGGACCGCAAGATTATTCAAAATATCTTCTTTTGTGTTTTGTGTCAAAAAGGTTTGAAATGACCCGAGACTGAAATGTCAGATTGAGGGTTTTGGGATTAAGGCAGGTTTTTAGTACATAATCTACGCAAAACTTCCCTTGATGTAATGACATCACATTCTGACTGTGGGCAAAAACACAGTTGCAAAAGGCCATGTGTTATTAATACATAGCAATCTCTTTGTCTTCCCGGTAGTATTCCATAAAAAGTTCAACAATTGTATTATAAGACACTTGCCAGAAGCAAGACACCACTGTCCTCTTTTTATATTGCTACAAAAAGCCACTTGCTCTAGAGGCCTCTTCAGAGGAAATCCATTTTTAAAATTAGATAAACCATAACCCAACTGCACAGATGAAAAATATGTAGTCATTAAGCTCAGCTCAGCAAACAGTGGCTCACGCAATGCCTACAGTTACAGAAAACAACTGAGCACAATATTCTCTCACTGTATCTATTTTCTCAATTGTTGCACCAATGCATGGTTAAATATTTAGTAACAATTTTAATGGGCCACTGAGCATCACAAAATCATGTACTAGAATGGTACATAAGCATCTCCTATGCTCTGACTCCATATTGTTGTGTCTGACTGCCTGAGCTGCACTCTGACTTTATATAAGGTGGGCACGGCTCCCCCTCCTGACCCTGTGTGCTTTATGTTCATCCACCCCCCAGCATCCGGAGGAGAGCACAAAGGCTGCCTCTGATAGAGATAAGTACCTTTGTCTCCGGGGAACAATGAATCCTAACAGTCTGCATTAACAAAGCTAAAAGACACAACTTGCCTTTAATGTGCAGTTTTCCTTCCTAGGCTGTCCAGCTAATGGATAGATGTGAATCTGAATTGATCTGACACACAGCCAGATATCTCTCTCTTCCAAAAACATACAATGTAAAAAAAAAGTGGTAACCTGCAATTGTTACCTTAAAGAGCTATTTTTACTTGATTTAAACCATACAAATTAGTTTTGTTGGTATAACTTAATGTATTTAGGTTGATTCAGTGACTTTAATAATATTTTTTTTACGTGAATAAAACCAATTGACTTCGTTACCATTTTTTTCAGTCAGAAACCAACGCATGCTATGCGCATTTAACGTCAAAGTGGTTCCAACTTCATTATGATGGCTTTGTTTTCACCAAATTCAAGGCAGAATCACATAATAGTGGAGAAAGCAAACCCAGAATGCACTGCAACAGGCTCAGTAAAATAGAAAATCCAAGATGGTGGACAAAGTTAGAGTAATGTTGAATATGCACCTACTGGGCCAAAACAGAATGTGAAAAGAGTAGCATATCCGTATTCATTAAAAAATAGATAAAAAGTACCTGGATGACCTACTACTACTCATGTCGAATCCGCAGTTCGGAGCGCCAAAGTCACGTGATTTCAGCAGTTTGGCGGTTTGACACGCGATCCGAATCATGATTCGACACGCTGATTCATTACGCTCCGAATCTTCCTGAAGCGGTGTTTTGAAATTGGCCATCACTAAATAAGTCGTTATTTTGTTTTTTTTTGGCGCACCAAAAATATTCTCGTCGCTTTATAATATTAATATTGAACCACTGTACTCACATGAACTGATTTAAATATGTTTTTAGTACCTTTATGGATCTTGAGAGAGGAAATGTCATTGTTCCCTATGTAGGCCTCACAGAGCCATCGGATTTAAACAAAAATATCTTAATTTGTGTTCCGAAGATCAACGAAGGTCTTACGGGTGTAAAGCGGCACGAGGGTGAGTAATTAATGACAGAATTTTCATTTTTGGGTGAACTAACCCTTTAAATATCTGCTAGTGAGAAGAAAAATAAAAAACTTTTAGATATCAATCTGCATATGCGATAGACATTGGTTATGTTCATCTTTGCTCGCTCCTTTGAAGGTACTTTGAGTAAAATGGCTCTATATTTAATAAAGCACATACAAAAGACCCAAACCTGAAGTGATGCTACCTTTTTCACAGAATAAGGAAGTTTATATATCATAACCCCCATGTTCACTATACTATGCCATGCAGGAGGGGAGTTGTAAATGGCAGAAAGTGACACAACTGACACTGGTAGATCCCGTAGATCACATGACGTGATGAATACAGAGCTGAACAAAACACACCCCTCCCTGCACTCACAGCTCTAACATAACATGAGATCAATAGACGAGCCAGTACAAATGCTGTAAATTTGCTGTAAAATAATATTTTCTAAATGTTCAGGTTCTTCCACTCAGTATTTATTCACCTTTTCCCCCATGGTTTCTCAACAGAAATCCATAAAAGTTAATTATGCCAATTATATTGGTAACTGTATAGAATAGCATAGCGGGGCACGTTGTAACATAGTGTTAAAATGAACCCTATCTGCGCAACTGGAATTTAAACCTGGTTAGTATCTTCGGCTAGTTAGTGAAGCATTAAAGAACTATCTAATCTGCTAAATAACAGATTGGAGATTATAATAATATCAGATTTGTCAATTAGTAAATACATTAAGATGCATCATGCTAGCATATATGGAAGTATTTAAACCATGTGTATTACAACTAACCCCACGCTCCCCTACCTACTCCGAGAGTATGTGAATTTGGACACGGCCGTTGACTATAATGCTGCCTTCAATAGCACCTGTAGCAGGCTGTTTACACGACACAGTTTTCAACTAAAAACAGAAAGGATTTCGATTCATTTACACAACAACATGTTTTAGGGCCCTGAAAATGCAAACTTTTGAAAACAGGTTTCAAAGTGCAAGCTTTTGAAAACTATACCATTATTGTCTCCATGTAAACTACAAAAATGCAAATGATGATATCGTCAACTACTGGCCTGGCATGAATAATACAGCGTTTTCAGTCGCTCTCGTGCATCCGTGTGAATGGGGATCGTTTAGACAATGTTGTCATCTGTACATGAAAAACGCAAAGAAAAAAATGTGTTCTGTTATAACTTTTCAATAAAAAAAAATTCATTTTCAAAATAAATAAATAATCCACTTGTCAATTTTGCATGCATGGCAAAGATTTATTTTGCACAAAAGCACATAAAATTTAAATATCTTGGACTTGGCTGCATAAACATTTAATTCTGAGAAGTAACCACAAAAACATTTAAATGTAAAAAATTGTGTAATAAAAATTGAAACGTGTGTGCTGTCTTGAGAAATGTTGGTGTGTTCAAGTTCTCCGGAGAGGTTTGAGTTGGAAGGACATCAGTTGCGAGATGATGATGTACCTTCTCTTTATTAATTACAAAAAATACAGCAAGGTTTTAACTCTTCTTCCACAAAATGATGAAAAACGTATGTTCATCAAGTGAGTTTTTGCTTTATGTTTTACTCATGAAGACACCTTAAACTGAATCGTTATATATTCTATCGTAATTATATGAGAAAGCTAGTTTTACTGTAAATGAAAAACATTTATACATTTTAAATACAGACGTTGAATTCATTCCATGTTTTCTCACTGACACGCCCCCAACTCAGAAACTCAAGGCTCAAAGAAAATCCAACTCAGCTTGTAAATACAATCTTTCAGACATGACTTGAACACAGCAGATGTTGCTAGCTTGACATACATAAAAAAACTGCATTAAACAGATGTTGTGTCTTTTCTTCCCTATTGTGATGTATAACTGAGTGAAACGGTTTCTTGAACGAGAAAAAATGTAGGACTTTAGTTTGGTTATCGGGTGTTGATTGGATCACTGGATCATTGTGGCTTGCTATTGCTGTGATCTCACGTAAGTGACAAGTTGTTGTTACTACTTATGCTAGTAAACATCATCAGAGAAGAGACGTTATTTTGGCTAAAGATTATGGGGACACATAAAAAAAATAAAAAATGATGTGCATCATTTATAATAAACACTACAATATGCCATAAAAAATATAAGAATTTTGATTTCATGTTTACTTTAAATCCATTATTGAGTTCCCCATATGGAGTCGCAAAGTTACTAACTACATAGAATATGTCAAATCAGTCTCTTTTGAGTATCCCTGACAGTTAGGAATATGGAGGCTAGGTTCTGGAACAGTAATAATGTATGTAAATATTTCTGTAAGCAACCACGTGAATTGAAACAGCACCTGGCTGTCATATGTAGCAAACATTATTTATCAGTGCAGATAAATGGAGATTTCCTATGGGACTTCAAAAGCAGATGCTCACAAACACGCCAGTTTACAGCAAGAATCAATAGCAGCATTGTGTGCGTGTATGCTTCATCTTTTCATATTCATTTAGGCGATAAAAAATGGTAAACTAGCACCTAGTGGGATATCAGCTAGCAGCGGGGAGAAATTTTTAGCAATCCGTTAGCAAGTCCACATATGGGCCTATTTGAAAGAGGTGATTGCTAGCATGTGTGTGGGTGTTTTTGCAACTGTATGCATGCATGAATAACGGCTCTGTGGGTGTATGTGTTTGCATACATTTTAAAAGTTGTCCATTTGAAATATGATATATGGCCTATACACTTCTTTTCTTAATGCCTGTACGAATACGACTGGGCGGATGTTGCATTATATGCAGTTCCTAGATGCGAAAAGGTTGCAGTGACCAAAGCGTAACTGACAGACACACTAGGAACAATAAAGTTCCTACTATTTGAAGTAACATGCCAATAAAGACCCATTCATATCAAGGAAAATAACTATAAAGATAAAGTTTTGAAAATTGTTCTAAATCTAAAAGAATAGCAGAGTCCACTCCACACCACGACTATAATGATAATGACACAAAACAATATTGTCAGAATCACTTTTAAAACTAGCTGATGAATGATATCAACAGCCAATCAGAATTCAAAGTGGCAGGCGACATAACTGCAGCTCATAATAAACAGAATATAACTGCGCTTTGCTGTGGACACTAATATAATTATCTTTCTTGGTGTGAACCTCAAAAGAGTTTATTGAGCGTGTTGAACACACTGAAAAAAAGAGGGCCGCAGAAGAGTGTAATAACGTATTGGGTTTGGATCAGCAGTGGTTGCTAGCAGCATGCAGGCAGATTATACTGGATCAATGTGCACATGTTTAATGCATCAAGCCCTGTTTACCCAGGGGGCAAAACAGTGTGAAATTACACTGAACTTGTAATGGTACAATGCAAAAATAGAGTCAAAGCTATATGGGTGAGCAGAGAGGGGAGGAAGGAACAAAAAAGGAAACTGAACCTTGCACAGAGGAAGTTCGACCCTACCCTGTCTCGCTGGCCCCAACTTTGAACAATACTTGTCTACTGAGAAACAATAGAGGGGTAGTGTCTACTGGACACAGCGTCCACCCTAGTTGCCCAGTGTAGCTTTTTACAGTTCTCAATGAGATTTTTATCTCCAACACTTTTTTTTTTAATGGTTATTTTTTTTTAAGAGTGACACTTATACACAGACTATGGGAGACATACTGAGATCGTTTCAATCTGTGAAATTTTAATGTTAGCTACATTAGAAACAATATACCACACAATTAAATATTGGAACTTGTACAAAATTTTGCATGCTAACTTCGGTATAAGAATGGAGATCAAGCTATATATATATATATATATATATATATATGTGTGTGTGTGTGTGTGTGTGTGTGTGTGTGTGTGTGTATAAAAAAAACTAGAGAGCAAATGTAAGCTTTTGCTACCACCTTGTGGGAAAGAATAGAAGCTACGACTTCTAACGAGTTTGACTGCTTGTACAAGTTGTATTTTTAACCATTAAAAGCTGTTGTTAAATAAAGTGTGTGATGAGAAATCAATGACTTCATAATCAATATTTTTTAGTTTTTACCAAATTTTGTCATATAGACAATAGAGACATGTAATTTAAACTACAACTGTAAATATTTTGTTTTTATTGTGAAGCTCTCAAAAATACGTTTTATTGTTTGTGATGTTTATTAAATGTTTTATGTAAAACATAGTAGCCTTTTTGTTGTTCAGTGTGGCGCGCGCCAAGTACTTAGGCACGTGCTTGTCAGTTCGTTTGAAAAATAACCGTCGGTCTAGTAAAATCATCGTCCTACATCTAATATAGTATTTTATAGTCATTTAAATGTTACTTCGGCTGCATTTAAATGCCTTCGAGTGGCGATAAATATGTGACTTGGCAGAATATTGTTTGTTTATCACGAAACTGATAGTTTAACTTTAAAACAAGCACTAGAAATCCTGTCATCAGCGCGACACTGCATATGACATTAATTCTTCTCACACAATTCAGAGAAAGGTAAGGAAAATGACTGGAAGCAGCGACATCCATGAAAATTATATCACCTGTGTGTGTATACCTGGACCGTTTTAGTACCTGCTCAAACGAGTGCAGACCAGAAACCTGCCACTGAGCGACTGAACCAACCAGCCATTGGAAACTCAAACCATCGCTCGTTCACATCTCTGCAGCACAGACTGCTGCTGGTAAGTGTTACTGCACTTTATCATTGTTTTTTTAAGAGTCCCACAGTGTAAGCTTTTATTATTATTATTTTTTTTATTCTAAGCCACAAGAACAAGAGGTATTATTATGTAAATGTACATAAATTTCAGTGCTTTCAAAGCATTACATATTTTTAGCGCTTTTTTGTTTTTAGTTTGTTCTAAAAGATTTACGTATAATTTAAAATGTGAAAAATTTGGTTAGCAAAAAGCCCACTTCTTTTTATGTAGTCTATATGGTATTTTCCTAATAAAATAAATAAATGTATAACATGTTGTTCTTTACATTCCAAATTATCATTCAGAAAATAAAAAAGCACATCAAATACACAAATGTCTTTCTATTCATATATAGATTTATAAATCTTTCCAAAATAATTGTGTGTAGATACAATGGGGGGGAAAAAAATCACAAAATTCTTGTCCACATTCACAGGTGTATGAAATATTGAGTTTAAATCTTTCCAAAACAAGCTTAACAGGATAAATTCTATGAAGTACTTTGTCACACACTTCCTTAATTTTGTTATTGATACAAAACTTATTTTGCAGTTTCATTGCTTTGTCCTAAGAGATATTACTAGAAAAAAAAAGACCAAGAAAAAGAACAAAGAGCATTTCCTATTGCTAAGTTGGTGTTTTAAAATATCAACATTATCAATGTAAATATTTCCACAAAAATTATCTATGTTGATTTCCACTGAACTAGTTCCTTAAAAGTAACAGCACTCTTTGAAATTGCGTCAAGAACAATAGCAAAGTCTCCCGGTAACTTAAATTTTTGAATTCAGTATATGATATTCAGTATATATGACGACAGATATCCATTGGAAATAACCAACAGCCTTACTAAAATAATCCCTATATTGAACCAAGCATGATAGAATAGTGATTTGTTTTTAAATAGTATGTCTTTGTTATTCCATATGAAAAAAGAAATGTGTGGTGACTGAGAAACTGTGCTTATATTTCCATGCTAGCAGGGCTTGTCTGTGAAAACTGGCCAATTTAACAGGGATTTTGTCAACAGAAAAATTACACTTCAACGTAAAGTGTATACCTTATTAAATATATAATTAGGAAATACATTCCAAAGACTTTCTCTATTCTTCATAAACTCTATCAAACATTTAAATTAGAAAGTGTACTATAATCTAAGACCTCAAGTCTCTCTTGCTCTTTAGTGTTGCAAACTGCATTTTTTAAATAATGTAGCTTCATATAAAGTCATAATGTATCTTCTATGTATCTAAATCCTAAATAGGAGGCACATCTAATTATAAAGATGTAACAGATCTAGATATACATTGTGCCTATACCATCCCAATTGACAATAATACCATCCCAAATATTGATATACCCCTCATTAGCCACAAATTAAATTTCTTTTTTGTTTCTCAATAATTGGCTCAAAATGTTACTGACTCATTTGTACAAAATACTACACAGAATTATGTTAAATATTCTCTGTTTCTGTAGACTAGAGGAACAAACTCTGAGGGGAAACAATACAGAATTATTGAAATTTATTTTAAGGCCTGAAACAGCAGTGAATACGTCAATATATCTAATTATCAGTGTTTTCTGAGTGATCAGGAATTTACTTACAACTGTTATGAACATCCCAACTCAGAACAAACTCCTGAATTAGCCAATGAATGCACTTTCATTTACCACACACAATGTCCAAAAGCATAAAGTAAAAGTCAATATTAAGCAACAAAACACTCATATTGCTGTGCACAATGCTTGGAATTCACTTTTTAAAAACTCGGTCTAAAGCAGCTTGGGTCATTAGCATTAATTAATCCACCTGTTAGTGGTTACCACATGACACATGACAACTAAAATAGTTGTTGAATATGATAGCCTATGCTTTGACCATTTGTTATCATGGTGGTTTATAGCTGACTTTATCAATTTTGTTGTTTTACTCCATCTATCTTTGTGACCATCCGTCCTTATATTTATGAAATCCATCTTTCAAATACAGAATATTACTTTTAAACTGCAAGTAGCCTAAATAAATCATAACAGGGTGCATTTGATTTAATAATCTGTTGATTTTACAATTCTTAAGGCAAGACACCAGACACCAGGTGAACAGGGTCAAATTCTGAAATGTTGTTTAAATATGCATATAAATTGTTATATAATTAAATGTGTGTGTTACAGGACAGAAGGGAGCGGAGACACAGGTAAGGATTAACAGGTTTATTTCAGGTAAGCAGAGCGTGCGAAGAGTGCAGGTGAGTGATGGCAGATGAATGGGTCGATGAGCCGATGAACTGGAAACTGATACTTGTCTGTGTTCTCTAGGGAGCGTGGATACCGGGAGACGAGGAGCAGATGAACACACAGGAGAAGCACAGGAGACGAGGAGACACTGGGAATCACTGAAGACGCTGGAGATAGGTAAGTAGTCGAGTAGGGAGTCCTGGAGGTAAGTGAACACTAGTATGTGTTAACGAGACCGGACAGTGACTGAGTGAACTGGCGTGACTTATATGTGGCTGTGGTGATGATTGAGAATGAGCGTCAGGTGTGGCTTGTCAGTACTCAGGAGAGGGAGTGCGATGTGATTGGGTGAGTGTAGAGCCTGGCGTGTCTGTGACATTACCCCCCCCTCCACGGTCCGCTCCTGAGGACCGCGGACCCCGACGTCGTGGTGGTCGACCTCTGCCTCGGGGGCCTGGCTTGCTGGGGTGTCTGGCGTGGAAGTCGTCAAGGAGGCTGGGATCTAGGATATCATTCCTCGGGACCCATGAGCGTTCTTCGGGGCCATAGCCTTCCCAGTCGACCAGGTATTCAAGGGACCCACCACGACGTCGGGAGTCCAGGATATCTTTCACCTGGTAGGCCACCCCGTCTTCTGCGATGAGTGGAGGAGGGGGATCTTCGGGGTCGCCAGGCTCTGTGGAGGGAAGAACAGAGGGATGGTGAGGCTTCAGGAGTGACACATGGAAAACTGGGTGAATTCGATACTCAGGAGGGAGTTGCAGGTGATAGGTGACGGGGTTGACTTGCCGGATGATGGTGAAGGGGCCAACGAATCTAGGACTCAGCTTTTTACAGGGCAGGCGCAGCTTGATGTCCCGGGTTGACAGCCAAACCTTCTGCTCTGGTTGGAAGTTGGGTGCGTGGGAGCGTCGAAGGTCGGCTGTCAACCTGCGTCTGCGTAGGGCTCGCTGGAGTTGCAGATGTGCTGAGTCCCAGACCCTCTCGCTCTCCCGGAACCAGTAATCCACCGCCGGAACGTCTGATGGTTCCCCATCCCAGGGGAAAAGCGGGGGCTGGTAGCCGAGCACGCATTGGAAAGGTGTAAGGCCTGTAGTGGGTTGACGAAGAGAATTCTGGGCGTACTCGGCCCAGCCCAGGAATTGGTTCCAGGAGTCCTGGTGGCCGTGACAGAAGGTACGCAGGAAACGGCCGATCTCCTGTATCTTCCTCTCCGTCTGCCCGTTCGTCTGTGGATGGTATCCGGAGGAGAGACTTATGGTCACACCTAGGAGTTTGAAGAAGGCCTTCCAGACTCGGGAGGTGAATTGGGATCCACGGTCTGATACAATGTCTTCAGGTAATCCAAAGTAGCGAAATACATGGTTGAATAATAGTTCTGCCGTTTCCATGGCAGTGGGGAGTCCAGGCAGGGGAATTAAACGACAGGACTTGGAAAAGCGGTCGACGATTACCAGCACACATGTGCATCCATCGGAGACAGGAAGGTCGGTGATGAAATCCACTCCTAGGTGCGACCAGGGACGAGTGGGAACGGGCAGAGGCTGGAGTTTTCCGGAGGGAAGATGGCGTGGACTCTTGGAGACGGCACATTCCCTACACCCTTGCACGTACCTTCTGACGTTGGATGTCATGTTGGGCCACCAGAAGCGCTGTTTTAACAGCGAGAGGGTTTCGTTGACCCCGGGGTGGCCAGTGCCCAGTGAAGTATGGGTTGAATGGATGAGGGGTGTGCGTCGTGACCGGGGTACATACTTCAATCCGGGGGGACAACCCGGCGGAATGCTGGTGGAGGCATTGGACTCGGGGAGCGTCTCTTCCGACCAGGATATGGGACTTACTATGAGTCTTTCGGGGATGATGGGCTCTGGATCCTCGTTGCTCTCGTCGAGGCTGTGGATACGAGATAGGGCATCGGCCTTCACATTCTTCGATCCGGGACGGTAGGAGATGGTGAAATTAAATCTCGTGAAGAACAGAGCCCATCTGGCCTGGCGGGGGTTTAGTCTCTTGGCTTCACGTAAGTATCCTAGGTTCTTGTGGTCAGTTAAGACAACAAAAGGGTGTTTGGCTCCCTCAAGCCAATGCCTCCATTCCTCTAGGGCAAGCTTGATGGCGAGGAGTTCGCGGTTGCCGATGTCATAATTGACTTCCGCCGGGTTGAGTTTCCTGGAGAAGAAAGCGCATGGATGGAGTCTGCTGGGATTCCCCTGCTGCTGGGATAAGACCGCTCCCACTCCGGTGGTTGAGGCGTCAACTTCGACGATGAAGGGGAGCTCAGGGTCAGGGTGAGCCAGGAGGGGAGCGGTCGTGAAGGCGGTTTTGAGGGCCTCAAAGGCTTGGGTGGCTGCTGGGGTCCAGGACAGAGACTTGGGCTTACCACGGAGGAGGTTGGTGAGTGGACCGGTGATGGAACTGTAGTGCTGGATGAAACGGCGGTAGAAATTGGCAAATCCTAGGAATCTTTGTAACTCTTTAATAGTGGAGGGAATGGGCCATTCTTTTACAGCTGTGACCTTCCTCTCGTCCATGCGGACGCCACTGTGGTCGATATTGTAGCCGAGGAATTGCACGGAAGGCTGATGGAAGGTGCACTTCTCGGCTTTCAGGAAGAGGTGGTAATCTCTCAGGCGTTGGAGGACCTCCGCAACGTGTCGGCGATGTTCGGCCAGGCTCCGGGAGTAGATCAAAATGTCGTCGATGTAGACCAGGACAGACCGGTGCAGGAACTCCCGGAGCACCTCATGCATGAAGTCTTGGAATACGGAGGGGGCGTTGACCAGGCCATACGGCATAACAAGATATTCATAGTGGCCGGTAGGTGTCACGAAGGCGGTCTTCCACTCGTCCCCCTCACGTATTCTGATGAGGTTGTACGCGCTGCGGAGGTCCAGCTTGGTGAACACAGTGGCGCCGCGTAGATGTTCCAGGGCTGCTGGGACGAGAGGAAGGGGGTAACGGAATTTTATGGTGATTTGGTTGAGTGCTCGATAATCAATGCAAGGCCGCAAGCCTCCGTCCTTTTTGGCCACGAAGAAAAAACTAGAAGCAGCAGGGGAAGTGGATGGTCGGATGTAACCTTGCTTGAGAGCCTCGTCGATGTACTCCTCCATGGCTTTCTCCTCCGGGACGGATAGGGAGTATATCTTCCCTCTGGGCACTGGCTCACCTGGGATGAGGTCAATGGCACAGTCCCATGGCCGGTGAGGAGGCAGCTTGGAGGCTTGCTTAGGACAGAAGACATCTCTGAAGTGGGAGTAACAGGCTGGGATGTCCGTGGAACGTTTCTCGAGAGGGCTTTCCACTGTGGTAGCCCCGACTTGGATTTCATGGGAACTTGGAGAACTGGGCGCTGGGAGTTCGGGAAAACAGTCCTGGAAACATTGGTTACCCCACTTCAGGATCTCTCCTGTCCTCCAGGAGATGGTGGGGTTGTGCTGCTCAAGCCATGGGCGCCCTAGGATCACGTCAGATGTAGACTCCTCCAGAACCAGCAGCTGTATCTCCTCGGTGTGAAGCACTCCCACTTGGAGACGGAGAGGTCCCACGCTGTAACGTACCTTCCGTAAAGGTTTTCCTGTTATCGCGTGGATCTGGTAGATCTTCGGCGTTGGGGTGGTCTTGAGACGCAGCTGGCGACAGAGGGCTCCGGAGATGAAGTTTCCAGCTGACCCAGAATCGAGGAGCGCACTGGCTGGAAGACAAAGTTCAGCAGCAGTAAGTGTTACTACAATTGTGAGTGGTTTCATTTTATTTAGAGTGGGCAGGACGGCACTCACCAAAAATCGGGCAGGACGTAAAGGGCATTCAGCGATATAATGCCCGGCACCACCACAATACAAACAGAGATTCTGGGTCAGCCTCCTCTGTCGCTCAGCTGCTGAAAGGCGTGAGTGCTCAACTTGCATATTATCGTTTGCTGGTTCTGGGGAGCTGACGGACTCTGGCTGGCGGGAAATGGAGGGGAATAGCGGCTGGCCCTGGTGCTCTTCTAAGCACAGCTGCATACGAGTGGCGAATCTGATAGACAACTGAATGAATTTCTCGAGCCCGATGGAATCCTCGTATGCAGCGAGATGCAACCGCACACGGGGATCGAGGCCTTGACGATACGTGGTTATTAAGGCCTGCTCATTCCAGCCACTAGCAGCAGCGAGGGTACGAAACTGGAGGGCATAATCAGACACAGTTAGTGCACCTTGCTTTAAATTGCATAATCTCTCACCAATCGACGAGTCCCAGGCGGGTTTTCCAAAAACTTCCTTGAAGTGGGTTGTAAAACTTGACAAGGATGATACAACGGGGTTGTTTAGGCTCCAGAGAGGTTCAGCCCATCGCAGTGCTTTCCCGTGAAGCTGAGAGATTATGAAAGCCACTTTTGAACGATCGTCTGGGTATAAGTGCGGTTGCATCTCCAGGACCAGCGAACATTGCAGGAGAAAACCGTTGCAATCCACGCCAGACCAGAGAAGGGCGCCGGTTTGGCCATGGGACTGGCAACCACGGGAGGTGAAGGAGCTGTGGCGGTGGATGCGGAAGTGTTCGCTGGTGGCGTTGTCATGGAGGTGCTGGTGAAGGTGCGACGAAGTGCATCGACCAGCTCTTGAATGGGATCCGGGGTGCTCATGCTGTTACCTGGACGGTGTTGGTCCGGTCTTCTGTTACAGGACAGAAGGGAGCGGAGACACAGGTAAGGATTAACAGGTTTATTTCAGGTAAGCAGAGCGTGCGAAGAGTGCAGGTGAGTGATGGCAGATGAATGGGTCGATGAGCCGATGAACTGGAAACTGATACTTGTCTGTGTTCTCTAGGGAGCGTGGATACCGGGAGACGAGGAGCAGATGAACACACAGGAGAAGCACAGGAGACGAGGAGACACTGGGAATCACTGAAGACGCTGGAGATAGGTAAGTAGTCGAGTAGGGAGTCCTGGAGGTAAGTGAACACTAGTATGTGTTAACGAGACCGGACAGTGACTGAGTGAACTGGCGTGACTTATATGTGGCTGTGGTGATGATTGAGAATGAGCGTCAGGTGTGGCTTGTCAGTACTCAGGAGAGGGAGTGCGATGTGATTGGGTGAGTGTAGAGCCTGGCGTGTCTGTGACAGTGTGTTAATTTGTATACATTTCCAGAACATAAATCTAAACACTGGATAAAACCAGATTGAAAATTGTTTCATTTTGTTAACATATTCAAGTTCAAGGTTTTTACCACTTTTTATCACTTCATAAATCTGAAAAAACAGCCATGTTTTTAGGAATAAAATTTTATAGAAACCTGGCAAACCTGGCCTATATGAACAAACCCCTCTATAAAAACCTTCACAATATAGATAAGAATAAAACTGGAACATTTGGTGTAAGTGGTGAAGTGGACTCATTTTGAGAAAACGGCCTTTAAAGATTTGCAATTGAAATCTAAAGACAAGTTATGGAAGCATGAACAGTTTCTAGACAAATCATGTCTTTTGGAATTGCTAATGTTACTGCATCACATCATCACAAATAACTTAAGAACTAAATATATTACTCCAAACAAAATTACAATAAGAAATGTATACATTTGCTGTGAAAAAATTATTTCACTCATGCTTTGTCTTTTTTACATTTTAATATAAAATAAGAAGTGGGCTTGTTAGGGCTTCTTCTTCTTGTTTTATGAGAAATCCTGGTAGCACTTTATTTTACAGTCCTGTTCCCCATGTACATATGTACTTATTACAGAAATTATAATAACTGGGTAGTAACTAGGTACTAACCCCGAACCTACACCTAAACCTAAACTTAACCCTTGTAGTTACCTTATATTACTCAGTATTTTAATAGGTAAGTACACTGTAAGTACACGTACTGTAAAATAAAGTGCAACCGAAATCCTTTCAAATAATACATGTATGAGTCATTGTCAAGTAAACCTTAAAAACATTTCAAAATCACACATTTTGATCAGATAAAGTCTAAAATATATAATATAAAGTTCTTTTTCTGACCTAATACTTGTGTATTGACTTTTTTCTCTGTTTCAAAGATAAGAAAAAGGAATGTAGAGGGTGTTGATTTTTGTGAAGATAATTTATTGTCTTAAAAATTCTTTTAAAAAACCCAACATACTACCAGTTTCACAATCCTCCTGTATTCATGTCTAATTAACATAGAAAATACAATAAACAGCTACAGGCAAGTTCAAATTTCTCAGTGCTACAAAACGTCATCATGTGCTAAAATATTAAAATATAGCTTAGAAAATAGAAAGTCGTAGTGTAAAAGACATTAAAAAAAAAACAAATTGGAAAATTCAAGAAGTATGAATCAAGTCTAATAAGTTATAATATAATATTTCGAGAACTACTCCTTGCATGTGCATTTTTGAGAGTGATGCATAGAATGAATGATGCATGGCTTACACATTTCAGAATAGAAACATCTCAGCCACGTCTGTGTCTTTACACCATTTTAGTTTGTCCATGTTCAGGCAAAGCTTTTCCAGGTACCTCTGGAGCTCCAGGAGGTACAGGTAGTTGGAGGTAACGGGGAAGGCTGCTTCTTCTTTGTGCACTGGGGTCTCGGGGTTGGGCAGGGTGCATCCCTGCGAGGTGGCCAGTCCCTCCAGCGTGCTCAGGAGAGTTTCCAAGTCCACTTGGACCTGCTGTAGGTGCTGGGCTGGAGGCACTCGCAATCTCAACTGCAGGTAGCTCAAGTGAACGTAAATAGAAGTGAGACCATCAATGGGTGTGTCAATGTCAGGGCCAAAATCAATCTCTGGAGACATCTGGAAGTGCTGTGGAGACAGATTTAGAGATTTATAAATAAGCTTCCCATAGTTTAATTATTAAATTTAATTTTCTGTACAATGACAATGCAGAGCTTGACTTGAATTTCCCACTGTGCAAGAGTTTCTTTTTTCCACAAAAGACAAAGACAAAGTTAGTTTGTGCTCATATGCTCCCAAAATGAAATGATAACATCAAGATGAATTGAATGCCAAAAATTAAAAATAAAGAAATTATTTTCTACTCATTGAATTACTAAATAGTGCATTCAAAAATAATCTTAAACAGCTCCAATTTGTTTTTTGTTTTTTTAAAAAAAAATATACTGATGAAACTATGAATTTACATTGCTACATAGAATATTAATCATAAAATATTATTATTATTATTATTATGTTTTTAAATGGCTGATAATTAAAACAAGCTTTGCTCCTGTTTCAATTATAGTTCACCCCAAAATGACATGACTATCATCATTTACTCATTATTCCAAACCTGTATGACTCTCTTTCTACTGTGGAACACAAGAGAAATTTATCTCGGAAAACTGCAATGGGGGGCAAAAATCTTCTTTTGTGTACCACAGAAAAAAGAAAGTATACATACAGGTTTGGAGTGACTTGAAGGCGATTAAATCACTGCAGAACATTTACCTCATCCTTGATTTTTTTAATTCGGCTGATGGTAGTTCGGGCCATGATTCGTATCCTGTCCTCTGTAGCTGTGGGTCGGCTGATGCTAACAGCCACCAGGGCTGCCATTAAGATGGAAAAGATCAGGGAAGAGTGCATCTTTCTGCAAAAGAACAAATCATATTGTCATATGTCATGTTTAATTGTATGCAGTATTAAAGTATCCAAATGTCTCAAAAACTTCTGTTTACATATACAAAAAAAAAAAAAAAAAAAAAAAAAAAAACTTAAATACAGTCGCCCTGTTAAGTACAGTACAACAATGAATTAAATTGTAACAAGAATTAATATTTGAATCAGTCTCATATGACATAAAGGTCATATTGGGATGTTTTATGTCCATGTGGACAAGAGCGTCTGTGTGAATGAGTGAGTGCTTACCTCTGGTGTGTTGATGTGCATATTGAGAAACTCAAGCAGGAATCTCCCTTTTATAGCCATGGATGATTGACTCATTGCCCCAGTGAATCACCCTGCACCGGTCTGCTCTGGTTTGCCCTTGTCGTCCACCGTAGTCGTGAAGCCTGTAGAAGACCCCATCCACAAGTTCTGGTCTGAGACATCATACCCAGGGGCTCCAGGTAAGGACACTTCCAGTAAAGTTGTGGTTAAATGACAACTGGGCTTTTTTTGTGTATTAGAGGATTTTTTCCCCCTCTGTAATGGCTTGTATGTTTATACACAGACCTTTATAGTGTGTCATCTTTTTTTTATACTGACATCCTTTTCCCTCCCAAATGTTTGGTTTCAGTTTATGTTTGAAGTGTTGTTCACTGAAACATCAGTTTTCACACAAATATTTGTCTCTGTAAGTTGAATATATAGGCAGTAAACAGAATGATCTAACATTTAAAGCTTCAGTAGTACTAATCAAGTTATTTATTGAAAAACACATTCAAATTAACGAGTTATTCAGGGTTAATTTGTAAAACGATTGCATGGAAAGAATATATTTGATATTAAAGTCTTGCTAGGAAACTGTCCTCTATCTCGTGTTTTAGAAAATGGTAGAAAACATCTTAGTAAACAGTCAGCAAATGTTGTATTGTTTTCTGTATTCACCCCCATGTTTCCATTTATTTATAATTGACTCTAAGTAGGCTAAAGATTTTTCTTCTATGGAAGGCCCTACATTTATACAAGGAGAAAAAGAACTAAAAGGAAAAATTACAACATTTAACAGCAATTTTACTTAATATTTACTGCTTATGAAATATTGAAGGACTTTTGAGCATAGTGTAAGTCACTAAATTATTTATTGTAGATAAAATGATGCACAGTAATGACCACAAATATTAGAAGCTGAAAAGAAAAAATGGTATCTTTAGTGTTGTTACAAGGCCTAAACATGCAGTACTGTACTTCAAATTAATCTGCAGTGCTTGAGGAAAAACTAGGCCTTGTGACTTCCTTGTGTTGTAACACTTGGGCAATAAGAAAGCCTGTATCCAAAGGCTTAGGCAGCTGACTTGTTGCCTTCCTGGCCTGTCAGTCAATGACTTTGCAGGCAGCATTTGCACAGGTAGCTCCTGAAACTGATTTCGGACAGGATTCTGATAGTCTAATGATCTAGGACTAAATAGAGAGAGCTTTGGTCATGACTAAGCTAATATTTAATTAATTTAGTTGTTCAAAAATATACATTTTTCTCATCAACTACAACTTTCAGATGCCGTTTTATTCATTTTTATTTTAACTGTCACAGAATCGAACGCACAGGATAGTGGACATCTATGCTGCCTTCAAGAATCGATCATATATAGGTATCTCAGTAGAAGGGATGTGACATAATCACAAGATTCGGACATACCTTGTTTACTTCCTACAGAACACTTGTCTCAGACAAGAATTTAGATTTAAATAATTAAACAAGGCTGGCTTGTGATGAGCACATTACAAATCAAAATGGCATTTGGCATGTTGTCGCCTGATAAATGTATGAATGTTTTTATGGACATGATGTTGATCAAAATGTGCTGTTTGTGACTTTATATCATTTCATACATACTTCATGACTTAGTCATGTTTCCAAATTTATTACTCAGTGAGTGTTTTTGTATTGCTACTTTTGAGCTATGATTTCCGAAGGTCTCATGGCCATTAGAGATTTTTTTTGTTTTGTTTTGTTTTGTTTTTTTGATTTGATGCAAAAATATTAAATAGACAAAGATCTTCTGGGTGGAAGGATCTTTATGGATTCTCTGGAAACTGTCTGGAATGGTGTTACATTCCTTTAATGCCCTGAACTGTGTGTTCATGATCATCCGTGTTTCCCGTCTTTCGTCTGTGTCTGAATACTTTTACGTGTGTTTGAATGAGTGTATGCGTGTGTGTCTGTGATGTAATTCCCGAAGGCTTCCAGTGTAAGTTCCTGGAAATTACAGGCTTTGGCATTCATTGGCTTCACATTGCTTTAGCTGAATGTTAGTTGAAAGTTGTTTTACTTTTCAAGAGATGAGCAAAGACTTGACGGTGGATATTTACAGCTGAATACAATACTGTATTGTTGCAATATGATATTTTTTTAATCTAAAGGTAGTGTATGTGCTGATAGTCACAGATGGCTTTCAATTCTGCTAAACACAATAAAGAGTGTATTGTCTTACATATACCAAGTAGTTTTTTATGTAATAGTATTTAAAATAGTACAGTGCTTCCCACAGGTTTGAAATATACTTGTGGTGTTAGCCGGGTGGAAAATCCTCCTATTACCCATGGCACAAAAATGGTTTACTACATGTGAAAAATAACAAATAATGTGTGATATTTAACAATATTTTTATTTACTGAAATTCATTTTAATTGCATAGGCTACTATTACATTTAATTACATACTAATATTATGCATTATTATGCATTGTAAATTAGGCTACAGCAAAATACAAAATTACAGCATTTAAATGATAGAGTTCTCTTTGCTTTGTCACTCTCTAAGTGAATGGGACACAGATTTTACTGATACTAGTAAAATCTATATATTGAATAATATGTGTCAAATGTTCTTAGTCTTTTCTTCCTGTGGGGGAGCCAGATACTACAATAGTTTACTATGAATTATTGGAAATGAATTTAAATACAACTTATTGTGTAACCAAAATACCAATAATGCCCAGAAGAAAAAAAAACGTAGCATGTGACTTTTAATTATAAACAAGCCCGAAATACACAGGGACTCTTATTTTGAAATGTCTATACTATTGCGGGCTGATTCTCATATGAGAGAGATAAAATATGCATTCCTTCAACCGTCTCTAAAACATATATAAAGGCCAGAGACATTGTCATAATTCATCAACTCGAGTTTATTAGTAATCGCTTGGCATAAATGTGCGCTATTCATTGATTGAGAATCACTTTGAAACAGTTTGAAGCGCTGTTGCACAAGCCTGTAGAACGCGCAACAGCGCCACCTTTGTAAAATATCGACCACGTCTCTGCAGTGCACATGGGAATGTCAGCAGGAGTAAACAGTTCTCACGCACACAGAACGAGCTGGTACGAAACATATAGGGCAAGGTAGTGATGGGTGCTTTCAAAACACTGCTTCATGAAGCTTCGAAACCTTTACGAATCTTTTGTTTCGAATCAGTGGTTCGGAGCGTGTTTCAAACTGCCAAAGTCACGTGATTTCAGTAAACGAGGCTTCGTTACGTCATAACTGTTTTGAAACGTTTCGAAATTTCAATGGTTCAGCGCTGGGGGCAATCTCTATGAACCCATGAATCATATGAATTCACTGAGATCGCAATCCTATTGGCTGGCGACAGCCTATGACATCATACTAGTACGACCAGAAAGTATACAAGGGGTGCCTAGAGAACATGTCATCCTCTTTTCGTCTTCAGGGACTGTTTTATTTGAAGCATGCTGTTCAAATCTATGTAAAAATGGCCCGTTAAAGCAAATGTTTCAAGCTGTGCACATGATCCGTGTCATAAATATTTGACACTCGATAACACAAGACTTTGTGTTCTTTGATAGGTGCTCAGTTTCTGAGGGAGCTGCTGGCGTACACTGTGAGCATTTCCTGCTGAGGAAGCTCCACTCTCATTTGTCTCTCTTCTCGAAGGAAGAGGGACAGGCTTCTGTGCCTGGTAGCTCGGGTCCTGCTCATGCTGAGGCGGAAAGGAGACTGAGATCATAGGGCTCACAGAGGGAGCTCGCTGAAGAGTTTGAGACACGTTAATCTCTCGCATGCTTCAGCGGCTGACGAGAGTGTTTTGCTGAGTGAGGATGCGTTGTCTCTTGCATCCTCAGGATCATTAGACAGTGCTTTGCTGTCATCATGCAGAAAGAGCAAGAGATGGCTGTTGAGGGTAAAAAAGCAAGACATCCGAGCCCTCGTAGCCGCTCTGCCCCGCGTAAAACGAGTTGTTGTTATGGAGCGCGCCGTCACACAGCCAAAGTGCAGAGACCGCTCATGTAAGATTTGGAAACACGAACGGTTTCTTTCCAGCCATAACTCCCCAGCTTCTGTGAGCTCTTGAGACTTTTGCGTACAATCTTGTGGTTAAAAAACAAAACAAAAACAATGACTTGAAAGCTCCAGCCCTGCCCTTATATGGCAGGACATACGTGGCAGCAGGTGATGCTGCACTGCACAAGCGACCTGCTGAAAGACTGGACCTACATT